>NW_015389687.1:31717-44906 GCF_001527695.2 Protobothrops mucrosquamatus
TAATAATAAATCACTAATGCCCTGGTCATTTCTCACCTGGATTACTGCAATACATTCTACATGGGCTGCCCTTGGAGAGTTCTCAGAAGCTACAGCTGATTCAGAATGTAACAGCACAGACAGGCCCCAGTGTGCCACATGTAACCGTATTGTTACATGAGTTGCACTGGCTGCTAATCTGCTTCCAAGTCCATTTCGAGATGTTGGTTATCACCTTTAAATCCACCCCACTCATTCTGGCACAAGGAGCCCACTGACATCATGTTGGAGGGAATTGCCAACACTCCAGAAGATAGATTCAAGATTCAGAAAGATCTTGACAGACTTGAGCATTGGGCCCTATCCAGCAAGATGCAGTTCAGTGGTGAGAAAAGTACTTAGGCGGGAAAAACAAACTGTACAGGTACATGATAGGTAGTACCTGGCTCAACGGTTGTGTCTGTGAAAGAGAACTAGATGTCCTGATTGACCACCCTTAAGTATGAGTCAGCAGTATGCTGCAGTGGGTCTAGGACAACTTGCTGTGGCCATCTTGCCACAGCCATCTCACCATGGCCAACTTGGCACGTTTCTCTTCCCACAGCCAACCCAGTATGGCCATCTCCCATCCATAAGGAATAACTCAATGCAATAAATATTATCCACCACTGTTCCTTCTACATTATTCCCATTTTTGTCCATGGAAATAATGTTGAAGAAACAATGGCGGCTAATATTTATCGTGTTGAGTTATCCCGCATGAAATTGTTCTGCAGCGAGTTGTCCCACTGTGAATTGGCCACAATGAATTGTCCTGTGGGGAGTTGGGCACAGCAAGGTGTCCATGCTGGGTTGGCTGTGGCAAGTTGGCCATACTGGATTGGCTGTGGCGAGATGGCCACAGTGAGATAGCCACAGTGAGTTGTCCCATTCTGGCTGCAGCTGCCCCGGAAGCTAAAACAGTCCTAGGCTGCATCAACAGAGGTATAACATCAAGATCACATGAACTGATAATTCTGCTCTGCACTGCACTAGGGAGGCCACAATGGGAATACTGTGTCCAGTTCTAGTCACCATGATACAAAAAAGATGCTGAGGAAAGAGTACAGAGAAAAGTAACAAAAATGATAAGGTCTAGACCAGGGGTCCTCAACCTTGGCAACTTTAAGACTTGTGGACTTCAATTCCCAGAATTCCTCAGCCAGCTTTGGGAGTTGAAGTCCACAAGTCTTAAAGTTGCCAAGGTTGAGGACCCCTGGTCTAGAGACTAAATTGTATGAGGAATGGCTAAGGAAACTAGTTTTTTTGGCCTGACTAAAAGAAGGCTTCCTGGTGACATGATTGCAATCTTCCAAAACTTGAATGGCTGTCACAGGGAAGAGGGCATCAATTTAGTCTCCATAGCATCTGAGGATAGGCCTAGAACAGCGGTTCTCAACCTATGGGTCGCGACCCCATTTGGGGTCGATCGACCATTTCACGGGGGTCGCCAAGCAAGGCTGTCCGCCATTTTTTTCCCCTTTTCCGGCGGGTGCCTTACCTCCCTTGAGCTGGGCCAGCTGGTGGTTGGCCTGCTCCGTCTCTGCCACTTGCCAGCTACGCCTCGGCTGGCGCAGGGGGTAGAACCACGCATGTGCGGCGCTCCCGGGCAGGGAAAGTCCTCGACTTACGACCGGTTGGGTAATCCTCGACTTACGACCGGTTTAGTCCTCGACTTACGACCGGTTTAGTCCTCGACTTACGACCGGTTTAGTCCTTGACTTACGACCGGTTGGGGGTCGTGGCATTAAAAAGGTTGAGAACCACTGGCCTAGAAACAATGGATGGAAGCTCATCACCAATCTGGAAACAAGGAGAAATTTCTTGACAGTGAGAACAATTAATCAGTGGAACAGCTTGCCTCCTGGAGTTGTGGGTACTCCATCACTGGAGATTTTCAAGAAAAAATTGGACAACCATTTATCCAGAATGATATAGGGACTCCTACTTGGGCAAGGGGTTAGACTAGAAGACCTCCAAGGTGCCTTACAGCCCTATGATTCTGTGATTCTACTGAAGATCCTATCAGCCAAGGAATTTAGGCTGGCGAGGTCGAGGAGAAAAACCTTTTCTGCTGTGCCCCTCGCCGTCTGGAATCTCTTGCTGCCAGAGGTGAGATCCATCCCCATCTTTGTGGCCTTCAGGAAGAGCCTTAAAACTTGGCTCTGCCAGTTGGTGGGGGCCCTGACTGAGATGCTTTAGACTGCAAATGATTGGTGCAGTGGCCGAAGTTTGTTTTTTTTATAGTCTGTATTTAATCCTTGTAATTATAATTGTTCTTATGTTTAGAATTGTTTTTATATTTCTATTTTTATTACATTGCAAGCTGTCTAGAGTTGCTTTAAATAGTGAACTGGGTGTCATAGAAATTTATTAAATAAATGAATGAGAGCGATTCTTATCTAATTGCATTTAAAAATAACATTCAGTTTTAATTGCATTCAAATTATATTATATTACAATTATTATTTTTTTTCTTACCCCTCTCCATCCTTTCCAAGAACTCACCTACTTATTACAACATGGTTCTTAACATACACTTGGGCAAGAGAAGATTATACATTACAGTCAATGGAGGATTCTTGTTTGGTCAAGCCTCACCTAAGCTAAAAGATCTTTGAAGCTCTGCCCTGGTCTTCCCACTTCCTAACTTAATTGTCATTTTGCCTACAGCTCGAGGCCTTAACTTCCAGCCAGTTAATACCTTTATGTTTCTGTGCACAAGCATGTACTCGCCTCCCATTTTTATTAGAATGGGAATCTTCTCCAGCCCTGTGCCATATCCTCCCTTTCTTTGTGATTCAGCATGGATTGTGTGGGTGCATTGGCAGTTGATGTAAAAGCTATTATTCACTTCAGGCTACAATTCCTACTTATCTTATTTATCAGCTTTTCAGTAGGACTGCACTATTGTAATTGTGCTCCTGGGTGAGACTTTTGGGTGAGACTTCTAATGTTTTTCTTACTATTTCTTTCCATATAGAGATAATACTGTTCCTTCTGTGCAGATCGGAATGCAAACTAGAACAACTTATTCCTGAGGTGAACAATAATGAAATAAATAATCAGAATTAATTTTTTCAAACAACCTCTCTCTACCTGTCGGTCAGAAGCCAAAAATCTGAAATGATTCTGTTCATGAGAAGATAAATATGATTTAACTATCTCAAGATAACTTTCTTTGTATTTTAAAGAGTATTATTTTAGTGGTGAATAGGTATCATTGGGTTTTAGAAATCATCATGGCAAGCAGTACAAGCATTATTTCCATTATGTTCAGGTTTCCCGCTCGTGTTTTCATTTTTAAGTAATCATCCTCTTCTTCCATCTTTCTGAAAGTTGTCTGGCAGTATGAACTGCTACATGCAACCTTAGTTAGCAAACTAAGTTGGAAAGGGTTTGAAAAATCATTGCAACAGAAAACCACAACACCATTCAAATACCGTGTTTAGAACAGCTGGCAACAACTAAATGTTGTTTCAGGAATNCTCGTGTTTTCATTTTTAAGTAATCATCCTCTTCTTCCATCTTTCTGAAAGTTGTCTGGCAGTATGAACTGCTACATGCAACCTTAGTTAGCAAACTAAGTTGGAAAGGGTTTGAAAAATCATTGCAACAGAAAACCACAACACCATTCAAATACCGTGTTTAGAACAGCTGGCAACAACTAAATGTTGTTTCAGGAATCGGGCCAAACCAGAGTGCATTACCTTTGGAGCTTGAAAGGGCTGCTTTGAATTCTAAACATCTTCAGCTTAGAAGAACATTTTGTGCTCTAAGGAGAATAGTTGCAGCTCAGGGTTGAAATGAGGGATCCTTGGTGCTCTCTGAGCTTGGTGGTTTTCTTGCAGCAGATGTTTCATTACCCAAACAAGGTAATGATGATGTTACCTAGTTTGGATAATGAAATGTCTGCAAGAAAACAACCAAGCTCAGAGAACACCAAGGACCCCTCATTTTGCACCCTCTTGTCCATTAAAACAAATAGCAATTCCCACATACTCAAGTAGGCAGGCAGGACTTGCCTACTTGAGTATGTGGGAATCAGAGCTATTGCTGTAGTAGCCCATTACAGATAATTCTTATGTCCCTGCACTTTCCATTCATCTCCTGGGAGTACGATGAGGAAGAAAGCGTAGAGGATGATGTTCTCTGTGATTTGGTCATGTTGAGCTAAGTTGGGCAGTGCCTGTCTATCTGAGCAGTCCTGAGAAGCTTCTGGGCAGTGGGAAGGATAAGGGAAGATGGGTTCTCAATGTACAAAGACCGAAGATCAAAGTCTCCAATGAAGTTGTTGGGAGGCCGTTTTTAGTGTCTTTATCTTGGAGTCATAGTGCAGGGGTAGGCAACCTTGGTTCTTTTATGACTCGTGGACTTCAACTCCCAGAATTCGTGAGCCAGCTATGAATAGTATAGACCAGGCATGTCAGCCAGCATGGCTGGCTCAGGAATTCTGGGAGTTGAAGTCCACGAGTCATAAAAGAGCCAAGGTTGCCTACCCCTGTATAGTGTATGACTCCTGGTGGCACAGTGGTTAGAATGCAGTACTGCAGGCTACTTCTGCTGATTCCCATCTGCCAGCAGTTTGGCAGTTCAAGTCTCACTGGCTCAAGGTTGGCTCAGCCTCTTCAATTCTTCGGAGGTCAGTAAAATGAGGACCCAGATTGTTGGGGGCAATCGGCTGACTCTGTAAACCACTTAGAGAGGGCGGTAAAGCACTGTGAAGCAGTATATAAGTCTAAGTGCTGTTGCTATTGCTACCTTTGTGTGTGGACCCAGATGTGTCTTTGTGAGAGACAGACTGCAAGGAAGGATGAATGGAAAAATTATACTGTGAACGCAAGAGGAACCGTGGAGACATGTGATAGGAAGGCACGAATGAGTGAATGTGAGTGAAATTACTCCAAAGAGACAAGTACCATATAGACCAGTGCTTCTTAACCTTGGCAAGTTATGGACTTCAACTCACAGAGTTCCCCAGCCAGCTATGTACAGTATAGACCAGGCATGTCAAACTCGCGGCATCATGTGGGACTCTTTCCCCATTGCCGGCAATGGGGTGGGTGTGGTTTTGGCATGATGCATTTGGCCCGTGGGCCGGCAGTTTGACATGCCTGGTATAGACCATACATTTTGAAATGCTCATTACCACCAAGCAGCTTCCTGGCCAACAGTATGTTCCTTAGATGTGGGCAAGTAGGGGCTCTTTGGGAGGCTCTTTACAGATCTATTAATATGCCTGACAAAAATAGAACAAAATAAAACCAAAGCTTTCAGGGGAACGAACAGCTTCAGAGAACAGAGAACATACATCAATTAACCACTGAGATCCTTACGCTTGATTTTCCTCAGTCTTTTATCTGTACATTTTTTGCTCTTAAATGTAAATTGGGCTTGGGGTTTCAGAGATGAAAATTTATGGGATACCTTGGGGAGATTAGAGTTTCTAAGCCCACAATACATTCAAAAAGCAAATCATCCCACTTGCTTATGGAAGCATTTTTGCATTTATTATCATCATGTAGAACCTGATGTTATCTGATTAGTTGTGATTTCTGTTTAGGAATGATCTGGGCAACCCTGATATCGACCTGGTAAAATTTTGCTTTAGGTAAAACATTAAAGGGGCCATTTAAAAGTCAACTCTGAAAATTGGAGTCTGCTTTGATTGGACCCTTCTGGGTTTTTTTTTACTGCTGGATACATCTCTTTAAAAGGAAAAAAGAATGAAATATATTATTATCTTTAGAGAATTTGAAAGCATCATTTTCTTCAGTTTCTTCTTTGAAGTGAATCATTAAGACTCTGTGTCCTTTGTGTAGGTTTACAAGAAGTATAGAAATCACTCCATTCTTCCCTTAAATTGTTTTTCAAATGATCTGAAAGAACAGCTCAATTGAGAAAAATGATCTACATCAAAATTGGTGGGGAGCAACCATGGATAATCCCGTGTTATAATCAAGTTGGACAGCATCAGTAGCAGAAAGCACTTAGCAATGTAGCAATAGCTCTTAGACTTGTATACCGTGTCACAGTGCTTCACAGCCCTCTCTAAGCGGTTTACAGAGTCAGCATATTGCCCCAACAATCTGGGTCTTCATTTTACCAACCTTGGAAGGATGGAAGGCTCAGTCAACTCTGAGCCAGTAAGAATGGAACTGGTGGCAGTCGGCTAGCAGTCAGCAGAGATGGCCTGCAATACTGCATTCTAACCACTGCGCCACTAACCCACTTCCTCTTTTGTTGTCCCTTCCATTTCTGTTGCTCTTGCTACGGGTTTCAGCAAAATGCATCTTCATCCAGAATAGCCTGTAAGAAGTTGGAATGATAGCATGCCAGGGGAGAGGGCTGAGGGAGGCCATAATTTACTGTCAGGCCCCCAAACCAAGAAAGACATATTATGATTCTTCCAAGAAGAGGTCTTTATTGTTTCCATACCTGTAGAGAGAAACTTGCTAGACTAAGCACTCTACTATCTCCATCTACCATATACTCTGAGAACTGTTAGTGAGGAGCTGTCTTCACCCTCTTTCTCTCACATGTAATATATGGACTGAGTTGTCTCTTATTCCTCTGGAATGCATCCCCTCCCTCCAGGGATTCCAGACTTCTACATTCCATCACATTCACTGATTGGAAGGTTGACTGGGCCTTGCAGGATCATACTGAACCTCTTTGCCTAATTACTGTGTTCAGTAAGACTTTAAGGCTGAAAGATAGTAAATAACAACAACACTTCATTATTTATGATGATTCATTAGAGTTATATTTTACTGTTCCTTCATGAGCTCAAAATGGTAAGTGGAACACTCCTTCCTTCACTTCTTAATCCACAACAACAATCTTATCAAATAAGGCTGAGAAAGAATGACTAGCTCAACATCATTCAGTACGATTCCATAGTGTGAAGGTGGACTTGAACTAGTCCAACATCTTAATTACTGTGTTATATTGGCTTGTAAGGGTCTAAGCCATTTTTGGCTTTAAAGATAATTAGTTCCTGTTGAAGACATTATCTGATTTATGTATTTTGCTGTCATATTTCCCATCAATTAACCTTACATAGTAGTCAAAGTAAGTTTTAACCGAGATAAGAATCACCATTGCTAAATCTAATCACCTCAGGAAGGGATGCCTCTGGCACACTAGATACAATTGTGTAAAGGTCCTTTTTGCCACAATTACTATTTGTGAATCAAGTGACAGACAGAGGGAACGAAGCATTGTTCAAAACATACTGAACTTTAGTCTCTGATTCCATTCTCCTATGTACCAACAGCTCTGACTTATTAGGGTTTAATGTCAGTTTGTTTTTTCTTATCTAGCCTGTTACTAATTATAGATAACATTTGGGGGCATAAAAATGTCATTCAAATAAGACAGTAATGAGTAAATGAGCAATTGATGATACAGAATTCTGGATAATCTCCTTCAGTGGTTTCATGTTGATACTGAACAACATGTGGGCACAGCAGAATTTGTGGGAGGTTGTAGATCAGTGTCTTGAACAGCAGTGATCCATAACACCTTTTGGTAACTACGTTGCAGAAAGCCTGGAATCACTAATGACATTGAAATTCATCAGGATAATCATCCTGTCCAAGATCACCCCAGTAAGTGCAGGAAGAGATAAAATTGGACAATATGGTAGAAAGTATATTAATACTGACCCAGCTACCCAAATATAGCAACCACATGACAAAACATCAGATCAGAAATATCACTGGAGGCTTTCTAAAAGAGACTGGACAGCCATTTGTCTGAAATGGTGTAGGGTCCTTTCCAACTCTGTTATTTTATGTTCTATGTTCTACATGGAACATCTGATTCTAATCAATGAGTTAGATTTTCTGTAGACCACAGCCATTCTATAGCCTTCCTTTGTTTCTTTACAATTGCTAGGTTGCAGCCTTCTATATATCTCCCATTATTACTTATTACTCTGATGTTTGTTCCCAGGCCAATTTTCTTGATTTTCAGTAGCCCAGATTCTTTCTGTTCTGAAATATTACCAAAATATAGACAAAGTTATACATAACTTGGTTAATAAGCTGCTTGCCTCCATTACTTAATTACAGGATGCCATAACATTTTAAAACTATGCCTTCTGTTAATGAGTTTGATTGCATAAAGTTTGCAAAACACTTCTGTAGATTGTGGTTCAAAATCTGCTATTGGGAAGTAGGAAATAGAATAGATCACATGACCTTCCCCCCTCCAATCCCTGGGATAATTGTCAGTTCCAGCTAGAAACAGCAGTTCTGCAGAATCTCAGGGTGGTGATCTTTCCTGGCTCTGTTTCCTGAGATTCTTTATCCTTGGACTCCCTATTTGTTAAACTTGAGCCCTTATTAACACAAAGCTGATATGCTCAAATCTGTCATCCTAGATCAGGGGTGTCAAACTCGCCACATCACGTGGCGAAGTGGGCCGGCAAGGTGAGGCAAGTATCAATCCATGGGAGGTCTGACTGCAACGATAAGCTCCACCCCCGCCCCCACCCTAGCTTGATTTTTAGGCATATGTCTTGCCCCAAAACTAGGGCTTATTTTGGGGGTAGGGTTTATATTAGGCCCACCCCCAAAAATCAGGCTAGGGCTTATTTTTGGGTAGGTCTTATTTTCAGGGAAACACGGTAGCAATAGAACTTATAATACCGCTTCACGGTTTACAAAGTCAGCCTATTGCCCCTAACAGTCTGGGTCCCCATTTTACTGACCTCAGAAGGATGGAAAGCTGAGTCAACCTTGAGCTGGTTAGGATTAAATTCCTGGCAGTGGGCACAGTCAGCCTGCAATACTGCATTCTAACCACTGCGCCACCAATGGTATCATATCAGTATACGAAGAATTAAAGAGAAAATGGTGGAAGATTTTCTGGAAATTCCCAAAGTTAATCCTGCTACTTCAAGTTTCGAAGCAAGTTTTTTCCTGCTGCAACAGTTATTGCTTCTCAGCTTGCCAACAAATTCAGGGGGGAGGGTATCGGATTGGAATGCAGACTTCAAAGATTAAGGAAGCAGACCATGGGAACCAAGGAAAGGTACCAGGTGTCTGGCCAGACCCAGAGATACTTTCTCATAGCAATATTGCTGCATTTAATTGGGCAACGTGATGTGATCCAGAGGGGGGCGGGGAGAGAATTCTATGCTTTCACTATGTAGGGCTTGGGTGGGGTTTTGCCAGAGCTGATTTTGCTTTCATTAGTGCCGAAGTGATGTACTCAATAAAGTTTTACATTAAGAGATCAAAATGTCTCGAAGGTGTTTGCTTGACTGGGTTCATTAGTCGGAACACTGACAACTACTTTTTTTAAAAAAAAAAGTTTGTATTTCAGGAGATATTCTTCATTTTTAAGGCTTTGATCTACACTTTTTCTGATACATTTAAGGTAATTGAATATATATTCATGAGGTATCTATTTGAGGGCAACTTACTGTTGTTTCTTAGATGTCCATCTTTGAAAGTAAAAATAATGTGATGTCTTTCAATGGTTAAAATAGTTACCTTAAAACAAATTGATTGTAATCCAGGAGATGCTGGAATGCTAATTTGTACACACATTGTGTGGGGTGAATAAAGTTGCATTTTGAAGTCTAAAACTCTTTGACTATTTCATATCAAGCCCATGGAGAGTGTGGCCTTATGGAATGAAATGAAATTCAGCAAACTTTTTAGGGGTGGGTTTGCTATGTTCTAACCAGATCTGTTTTGCATTAAACTGCTAGCCATTCAGCTTGTTAACAAGCTTTGGTCCTTAAATAGAGCTGTCACGGAAGCCCAGTGACTGAATGGCCATTAGGAGTGCTTTTTTTTTTTGCATAATGTCCTCCTTTCCACAAAAAAACTGTAAAAAGCCCTTCTCTAGCAAGAGAATGGAGAAGGGGATTTATAGCCTGTCCCTAATGCAATTAGAATGAATAGCTCAGCCTTTAAGGGCAAACAAATGGAAGAAACAAGCTGCAACTGCCACCATGAAAGCCTTTGATTAAAATTGCCTTTTTTTGGCAAGATCCGGTCTAAATGTACAAACATCTTTTGGACAAGCTGTCCAGTATTCCAGGAAATTAATAAAAAAGATATATTTTCTCATCAGTTTGCTGTGTGCGTGCATCTTGGCCCTGGATTATATATTTTTGTTCTTGCTGGGAATTTTGTTGCTATAGTTTCCTCTTCTCTTCCTTTCCTTTTCTTTTTTTGGTCGGTAGCTTAAAATATCAGAATAGTCTCTTTAGTGTTGTATAAAAATCCCATTAGAGTTCTGATTCCCTCCCCTATAGGTAGTTTCTAGGAGGGGGGAAATCTATGATCTTCCATCGATCTTCCTTCCTCTCACTTTTATCACATTTTGATGATGTGCCACATTTGTAGGTTCTTACTGTTTTGTTTTATCTTGGGGAACTTGGATCTTTGGTTTTGAATAACTATTTCAAGAGTGTGATTTGAATAGATCTGGGTCGGAGGAAATTGAGCATGCTTAGTTGGCTTAAGCAGCACTTGAGCTAATTTTCCTATCTTTTCATGTTATGATTTTTGCCTTTGGGGCCTTTGTAGGAATGGATGTTATCCTGTGATCACGAATGTTCTTGGGAACTGGAAGTTCTTGCAATACTGTCCCTTCAAATTTGGATGCTAGAATTATAGAGATTTGATTTAGGCATATTTCAATTAATTTAATTAATCAGTAAAACATTATGGGGGAAAGGCTTACATTTCTGAATTTGAAATGTTTGTGCAAAGCCCAAAATTAAATCTTGACTTTGACTGAGGAACCAGTTGACCAAGTACAGTATAAGGTGTGTTATCCATATGGGATCATATGTACATATATGGGATTGTGTGTCTCAGTGGATCAAATACATTTCCAAGTATATAATGTTGAATTTGTGCAAAATCCTCATTTGAATTCATATGTTCAATTTTCCAGTTGCTCAGACTAACAGACCTTATTGCAAATTTTGAAGGTTGTCCAGTTTTGAATGCTGTGCTCTATTAATACAGCCACATATGACACCTTCTTATTGGTGTATCTGTTTATATCTTGTGTGTTAGAACATAATATATTTTCCAGTTTTATTCCGATATGTCAGAAGCTTGTTTTCTGCCTTATGGTAAGAATACTTTAGAATTTCCATAGAAATACAGTATTATTCTACAGCTTCCCCACCTGCCTCTACTTTCTGTTTTTAGAAAGTCCCAAGGAAGACCAGCCTCACAATATCTTCATCTGGGATTTGATTGAAGAGTGAAACCCAGGAAAGGCAACAGATTAATGGAGAAATAGTTATGCTGTTTTACACATACACACACACCAATAAAAACACATCATAAAACAAAGTAAAAGCCAGAATTTATTTATATTTTGGATATTTGTATCCCACCTTTATTATCATTTTCATAGATAAGGCAGGAAACATACTAATAGTCCCCCCTCCTCCTATTTCCCCCACAATCACCCTGTGAGGTATAGTTCAGTGCAAGAATTCTAGATCTCCTTTTTGTTTTCTTTTGAGAAATATCATAGCAACCAATTTGTTTTTCAGCAGATTCAATGAGAACCAACTGTAAAGAAATAGACGAATTATTCAGCATAGCATTAGTAAGTATTTTCTGCTTCAGTATATACACCCACATCAATAGCTGGTCCAGATGCTTCAAGACACTTGAATTCAAGAAATTTCATGTTTGGAGTTATTTATTAATTATTGTCCTTATGCAGTATGTAGATCCCACCTCTTCCATTTGAAATTTCAAGAATATTCAGCTGTTAAGTTCATTTCTGTTTGCTGTGACTAATACCACAGGATTTTAAAGCTAAAAATTAGATTCCTTTATGGTTGTTCTCAAGCAAAAACCGTGAGAAAGTAAGAAAAGGTCTTAGGTAAAATCACCTGAATTAATGTTCCTATACGCATTGCATTTTTTTATATATATTTTTTTCCTGCACCTGGTTCTTTCAGTGATTGTGTTATTTAGAACAGGTTAATTAAGTTGCTTTGGTTCAGTTTGGTTTAATTTAGAATGAGGTTTTTAATGTTAAAAAATACAGCATACTTCGCTTTCAAACCCATATCACATAGGGCAGCATAGCTGACTCAGGAATTCTGGGAGTTGAAGTCCATGAGTCATAAAAGAGCCGAGGTTGCCGTATTGTGGCCAGGATTAGTGCATATTGTTTCCAGGTTTGGTGCATAAAAGTCGTGGTGGCGCAGTGGTTATAATGCAGTACTGTATGCTAATTCGCTGCTCACTCCGGGCGTTTGATTCTGAGCGGTTCAAGATTGACTCAGCCTTCCATCTTTCTGAGGTCAGTAAAATGAGGACCCAGATTTTTGGGGGCCATAGACTGACTCTATAAACAGCTTAGAGAGGGCTGTAAAGCACTGTGAAATGGTATATAAGTCTGAGTGCTATTGCTATATTTCCAAAAGAATGTCCTTGTGATTTAGCAAGTTGTCCTGGCTTTAAAGGATCTTCTATTCCAGAAGAAGATTGACTTCCTCAGAATAAAATGCAGTAGATCTTTTCTGGTGTTCCCCTTACAATTTGTAAATTTCCCAGTGGGTTAATTGCCAATGGCTAAAATGTATTTGGATTTAATGCAAAAATATACATATGATCCCCCACGCCCTTGTGTGCATTCCCAAATTCCTCTCTGATTATATTGCAAACATTTTGGTAATGTTGTTTTCTGAAGTTTTGAGCTAGGTCATACAGCATACTGTAACCCTAGTAAAAGCCCTGAAACTTTAACTTAGCTTAAAAAAACAATATAACTCCTCCTCTCCAAATAGGATTTCTATCTAAAATCCCTCCCAAAAATTTCCCATAATTTCATCTGTGCTCTTTTTCTGCTTCATCATCCTTACCCGCCCAAACCAACTTAAGTGTGTCTCACACCCACCAAATATATTATTTTGTTTCTCCAAAAATTCCTAGCTTGCGCTTTCTGTTTCTTCTCTTGACACGGTTCCCAACAAAGAGGAAAAATAACAGCTCTCAAAAGAAACCAGCATGGCTGCATAAAGAACTCTCTGACAAATTGAAAGATAAAAAGGGCAAGTATAGAAAGTGGAAAGAGGGGCACATAACTAAGTCAGAATATCAGCAAATAGCCCGAGCCTGCAAAGATGAAGTGAGGAAAGCCAAGGCTCAAAATGAACTAAGGCTTG
>NW_015389687.1:46368-54257 GCF_001527695.2 Protobothrops mucrosquamatus
TATTATTATTATTATTATTATTAGAGGTTTTGGCTGGATTAATAAACAAAATGGAACTGCTGAATTTGATTCTAGAGGCCAAAAATTCATGGTAGCTCTTTCAAAAGTTCTCCAGCAACTAAGATCAATCACTACTTTCGTAATGCAACATGCAGCCTTAGATGTGCAGTGCATTTGCTGTGTTATATTTATTACTTCCTATGGGCTCTGTCACTATGCAATTCCTAAAGGTACAGATTTTAGTCACATGTAGCTTCTGTTATCATTGTTTGATTTTGTAGTCATTTAGCTGCAATTACTTTTTATTTTATGTTTTTCCCTGCAGAGGACTTAGAGGGTTTTAAATTATTGTTTTAGGGTAAGAGGTAAACAAAAGCACAGGTATATTATGCATTCTTTGCATATGACAAATAAAAGGAGACCCTGTTTGACTTAACATATTTGACTATTTCCATGTTACTCTGCATTTTATTACAAGGACTTAACGGGCTTTGAAAAGACCCTTGATTGAATTACTTTTGAGATCAGTTGTGCAAATCCACAGCTGGTGTCACACAATGGATTCAGGAATATTACATTGATAGCCTCTAGTAAACATTTGGCGCCTTGAATTTTACCTGGTACTTAAAATAAGGAGATAGAATTCTTTGTCTGTGTTTGATGTCAGTGAATGTTCTTACTGTTTGAACATATCTTATATCTGGGAATGTACTTTAACAAAGAATAAATAAACAGAGCTTTCAAGGAACAGCAGTTCATGCCATGTGTGTTAACACTTTGGGTGTGGAAGAACATCCAGATCAATTCTGACGTCACCTGCTGCTATTCCCCTGCTAGTTTAAGCTTTTTCAATCTGTCAAGGTCCAGTTTCCTGAAGATCGCAATCTGATAATGACACTTCATTTACATGCATGAATCTATCACCAAATGGTTGAACTACAGTTTCCCTACCCATCTCTTTCCCTTTCCCCAGTCTTAGCTTTAAATAAAAGTACCCAGTGTTCCCTTTACTGTTGCATCAGTAGGATTATCAGATAAGGGCTGCTAAAATCCAGAAGACCGATACTTAGACAATTAACTCTTGACTGTCATCTGGATTTTTGCAGCTCAGTTCTGGTAGCCCTAGTTTCTCGGCTTTATGGTCTCCTGTTTCATCATTCCATACTGGCTTGGATGACATGTTGAGCAAATATTTTTGGTCAATGCACAGCTTGGGAAATGTGAAGGCTTATTATGGGTGAAGGAAGGGCTTTCCTGTTTACAGTATAAACTGGCCACCACACTGGGTATCATCATTAAAAAAACACTTGAGATGGCAATTGGGTGAGCTGCTCCAAGTTATCTTTTCTAGCCCTGGAGAAGTTCTTTATGGTTCCAGCTTGGCTTTGTCTTCTTTCTTGGGCAGGTGGGCAGACTTCCAAACAAAGCACTGAGCTGAAGCCACCCACCATGGCCCTCTGTGGGAAACAGGAAGATAAACAGAGACTTCCTGTTCCTGCTCCATTCTGTCCTACACATATGGGAGCCAGATTATCTGAAGGCGTCAATAATCGGATGTGGAAGGACATGAAAAAAATCAATACTATATCTGATTCTAGAAAGGATTGGGTGTAGCATTAGAACACTGTGACCCATTTTTGTTCCTGCAGCTTCCAAGCTAACACTCCGGGTTCTGTGTTTCACCTACTTGTGAAAAATACAGATACAGATATTAATCTTTGGATAAGCCTAGGAGATGCACCTCCCACGGACTTCATTATCAGCTGTGAATATAATTTCAGGCCATGCTAGATTGGCTTTCCAGATACTAACATGAAGCCATAAATCAACATTGGGGAATAGGACTTGGTCCAAAACTTGGATCATTTCTCCATTTACGTCTCTTGCAGGGGAAATGGAGAAATGATCCAAGTTTTGGACTGAATCCTAATCTCCATTTTGCAGGGTCAGATGACTTTATTCTGGATTGTGTGACTGGAGTGGAAGTTCAAGCTTTGCTCCCAATTATGTCATTCAGTTTTCGGAAAAAGTTGTTTTAAGAAAGACAAGCATGCAGCTAAGCAGTTCCCCTTTCTAGCTTGGTGCCTACCAGCATGAGGAAAATTGATTTCATTTCTTGGTTTCTCCTTCCGCCTTCCCCTCTGACTTCTCCTTCTCCTTCCTCAACCAATTAGTAGCTGCAAGGTGCCAGTTCATCTCAATTGGCAAGGTATCATCTGCCAGTTCCAGTTCCTGCAGAGAACTGACATATTGAACTAAATAACTTGAGCTTATATGAAGCAGCTGCCAGATTCGAGTCTGACCACAAAATTGGTGTAGTGCCTTTGAGTGAGAACTTCTTTCAAGAAAAATCATATTCTTAGCTAGGGAAAATCCTAAGATCTACCAGGAGTTAGAAACCTTTTAAAGTTGGGACGTATTTGCAATGCTGAGAACACATATTGGCTGTAATTAGGAAATGGCTACCATGGCAGGAAGAAAAAAAAATTGCCATTACAATACGGGCTGTCACAAAAAACCCCATTTGCTAAACACAAAGAAGTCTCTAGGATGTATTCTGTGGGCCATTCTTATAAGTAAACATGACACTTCCATTCACTTTGCAGTACATCAGCTTATTTCATTATTTAAATAAGTGAAAGAAAAATTTGCAATGGATATATATGTAAGTCCTGTGTGCTTACATGCTCAGCCTAGACACACAGAGACACATTATTCATTAAAAGGTTATGGAGCAAGCTGTATTTCACTCAGCTGCCATAACATAATATGGGAGATTTACACACATACTTGCTGCTGCAAAAATTTAATAACAATTATTTCTAAAGGGGAGGATTCCAGTCAATGTTAGGAACTCAGGGTTTTCACAAGAAAGGAAAGTTTAAAAGATATCTTGGTTGGACGAACCATCTCTTAGTAGTATAGTTCTCCAGATTCCAGGCGCTTGTTTGAGCTGTAGCTACTACACAGCCTATCAAAGGTATCCAATCCACCTTCTCAATTCCTCCCCCATTCCAGAACATAACCAGTTGTTATGAGGCTGTAGAGGCACAGCTGTAAGCAATTAGAAACCAGTGCAAGCCCTTTCCCCTGATCCTTCTTTTCTGCTCCTTTCTTGACACCAACCTTCTGCAACTTACAAGAAAGGATAAACAGAGTGTCTAGTGAGTCCATCCGCTAGATGAAAGCGTTCATGCTGAGTTGCAGGCAAGTCACATAAAGGACAGTTTGCTAAGAGGGCCTCTGCTGAGAAATTCAGGGAAAAGTGCTCAGTTTTTGCATGAGATGATGAGAGAATCTCATCCATTGTTCTGGATGTGGCTGTACAGGTAATTCGCTGAAACCTTTTCAGAGTTCCAAATGAGGATACACTAATGTTGCCTTTCATAGGATTCGTTCACAAATTATGGTACATATTGACTTTGTTTAGGATTACGTTAAGGCAATCATGGTTTATAAACCATTTGGATTTGGGGTTTTTATTTTTCCCATAAATTTTAGAAAGGAATAGCCTTTGACATTTTTTTTTTGTAACAGTTCCGCAGTCAACAAGAATGTTTCCTCTTGCATGGAGAGTAAAAGATGAAGGGGAAAAAACAGAGTTTCACAGGTATCTATTTTCTCAGATTTCAGGAAAAAGATATCTTCTATATCTTCTTCTATCTTCTATCTATCTTCTATATAAATAAAAATGCATGTTCATTTGTTCAAAATCTTAAATCTCTGAAAGTTCTTCACCGATTGCTTTGAAATTTTCACACAACGTTGCATTCGAATACGCGCGTGTTTTCATATACCTATATTATATAGATGTCACACCTGTGACAGGTAAAAACATGCTTTTTTTGACAAACAGCGCCATCTGTTGGACGTAAAAGCAACACACGCTTTTACCAGACAGCCACAGCAATGCGTGGCTGGGTACAGCTAGTTTTAAATAAATCAAAACAACAAAATATGGAAGAGAAGCTTCAGTTGGAAAATGTCTTCAACCACCCACTGAAACAAGCCACTAATTATGAAAGGACGGATGAATCAACCTCGTTGCCAAGGTGGCAAGGCTGTTCTGTGTTTAGGGGACAGAAAGAGCAAGAGAAAAAATGATTTATGCTGAGTCAGGGCATGGGGATATTTGACCAGCATTATCAGAAGGGACTAGCAAGAATTCTCAAAAATGTTCAGATGAATTTTTATTATTTATTTGTTTAAATTCATTGACCACCAACTCCAGCGGACACTCTTGGTCCCATCAAGAGATTGTGGCTTTCTTCTTACAAACTAATTGCTGTTTTTTATCGCATTATGGTTCTTTAAAAAGGGAAGGAATCAAAAAAGGGAGCATGGCTAACCAATCAGAATTCAGGAAAGAGTTTGGGAAAAGTGGAAGAAGAAGACAATTATCTCCCTTTTAGTCAGTTTCTATTTCTGTGTTATACCTATCTAGGCACCCCCTGGCCCCACCATCCTTTGTTTCTTTAGGGTTTTATCAAGTCTGGGGAACAATGCTACTTACCATTAGGAAGTGATTTACAAAAGACAGGCATGCCTCAGAAAATGCTGGATATATAAAATGACCGTGTAGTTTTTTTTTCTTGCTCACCAATATACAATGATGGAGCAAGAAAATCTCTGAAAGCAGATAGTCACTGTTCTTGCAAGCACAGAGTCTAATAAGGGTCAAATCTGTATATGTGAAGATTCAAAGCCAATTTTTTTCCTCTGTCACATTCCTGGAGAATATTGATCTTCATTCCACCAATGTGAATCATTGGTGAAGTTGATTGCATATTCAGGAATTAGAGCAAGGCCGATAAATGTACTTAATTTCACTATCAGGTAATACAGTAATAAATGAGGAGTTTTGGGTACTCTCTGCGCTTGGTTATTTTCTTGCAGATGTTTCATTACCCAGATTAGGTAACATCATCAGTGCTAGTGTGCTAGACCAGCACTAATGATGTTATCTAGTTTGGGTAATGAAACGACTAGAAGAAAACAATCAAGTTCAGAGAGCATCAAGGACCCCTCATTTCAACCCTGACCTACAAAAATACTCTCCTTTATTGGTACAGTAATGAATGAATATAAAAAGTCATACCTTTCTCAGCTTGTTTTTTTTTTTTTTTGTGAATAGATGCCCCATCTTATCTATGCACTGATCTTCCTGGCTGAAAATGAAGGGGGTTTTAGTCCAAAATATTTGGAGGACTCAAGTTGAAAAATTAGTCTAGCACTTAGCTTCTATTTAAGGCATATCGACCAGATTATCCCAATTACCAACCCGTAAATTTAATAAAGGGTTTCAATCACCAAATCAGATCTGAATGTAGCAATATTTTATTCCTTTGATATTTTGTCCTTCAGGTTTAATTTTAAAAGGCTGACATGAAAGCGCAGTTCCCACTTTCATTTGAATACTGTGTTGATAGTGAGATATCCATGGTAGCAGTAACCATGAGGAGAATTTAAAATATCTCTTTCTTCCTGCTCCTTCTTCTCTTGTTTAAATTGCCTCCTGAATCTTAATTGTTTGCTTTCTAAACAAGAATGAAACTTTACAAGTATTCAGTCAGCCCTGCAACAATGGGAATAGCCAAGAATGTTTATGGGATCTTAAAGGGAGATGAGATTGTCACACATTTCTCATTTTACATTCTAGAATGTTCTCGGGTTTGCTGGAGAATGAGAGAGAAAAATGTTGAAATCCTATGTCTTAGCAGTAGATTAGTTGTGGTTTTCAATGAGGCTTTCAAAAGTGTGTGTGTGTGTGTGAAGCAGATTCCAGGTTTGTGACATCTATTTTCCCTTTCTAGTTTCAAGCTTCACTCAAAAGAGCCAGATGCAAAGGAATTGCTTAGAGCTGATTATGTACCCTATCCCATGCATATAAACGGCTGATTTTCAATTACCTTACCAGTATCTGAGCTACTACAGATTGTAGATGCTAACCTACTTCAGACCTAAAGATCCTATTATTAATCAACTGGGAATTGTTCTACTCTATATTCTCAGAGGGTCTAATTTATTTGCTGCCATCTTTGATTTATATTTATGAAATGCCTATGAAATAAACCCTTTAAAGTTTAATATAGCCATTTTAAAGAAGAACAAAAATCCAATTAAGAATCCAAAATTGCAATAATTGGCATAACCTGTTCACCTCATGACTGGATTATTGCAGTATGCTCTACTGGGACTACCTTGAAAACCCCCAGAAAGCTGCCGCTAGTTCAAAATACAACAGCAAGAGCAGTAATGGGCAATTGTCAGCATGTCTATGTGCCGTCGCTGCCCTCACTGCTATGGAGCTGCATTGGTTTCCAGTTGGCTTTTGAGTGCAATTCAAGATGCTGGTTATTACCTAAAAACCCCATATGCCATAGGGCCTGGATATCTGAGGGACCACTAATAGCATCTCCAGTTATTTCTGCCCACCCAGGAAGTACTGGCACAATAGGTGCACTCCAGGTCCTCTCTATTTAATTATTGTCATCTTGTGAGACTGACGAAGTGTGTGCCTTCTCTGTCATGCCCCTCACCATCTTTTGAACAACATTCCCCTCCCCCAGAGATAAGAGCAGCATCTTCTCTTAGGGTTCCAGAAAGCTCTGAAGAACTGGCTTTGGTCACAGGCCTGGGGTTAATGGAAGTTTTTTGGTGTGTCTGTCTTGTTTTATTTTATGTTGTCTTCAGGTCACTTTAGTCCAAGCTGTCTGTGTGGTTTAGGTTTATCTGTTTTTAAGGAGGTTTTGGGGGGAATGGACTATACGAGTCCATTGAAGTTCAGTGGCTATAATAAATTGAAATAATAATAAATAATAATAAAACCCAAAATGTCAAAGGAATTAAAAATACCATTCTTAATTAGATTCTGAAAAGAAGAGTGTAAGTGATATTTTTCTTCACTGGATATTTTTTTTATTAAGAGTTTTGATTACAATAGTAACTGCTTGATATATTTCTTTAAAAGAAAGGTACTATTGAAAAGCACCCATCTTGGTTGGCTACTAGCAGCATCTCAGATTTAATGGCTGTTTAAGGGGTTCATAGATGACCTTAAGAAATAGCAAAAAGCTTCATCTGTTTGAACAGATTCTTAGATCCTAAATTATGTACATCTCTAGGTCGACAACAGGACTTGGAAATGAACTGGAAGCTAGTGCAAGAAAAATAAGACAGGAAAGACTATCTTCTTTTTATTACTCAGTCAGTTGACAGTCATACAAAAAAGAGGAGACCATAGTGCAGTGGGAAAACTCAGGTCTTCATACCAAAGACCAATGTTTGATTTTAGACTTCTTTTGTTAAAAAAGCAACTTAGCATTACTGATGGGGGTGGGGGGAGTGGAGTCTGCCCAAGATTATTGAAATGGAACTAAGGTTAGAGCATAGTTGACTTTGACTTCTGATGTTTAAAGCTATTTGTTCAGCATTCTAATTGCAAAGATGGCCAAGAGATTTTTGCTTTTCCATCATAAATTACAGTAAAAAGTGCAAGAAAAAATGCACTGAGATGCAGTTCTTTTTTCCTTTCTTTTCCTGGGTGGAATTAAAATTTGACATTAGTTATGTTCAAAGAGGTAAACGTTGAGTCTTAACAAATGTGACACCACCCACCAGTTTCTTCAACCTGTGTTTGTTAAGCCAGGAGTTCTGAAAAGGAGTTATACTTGACAGTCAACCTATTAAAATAGAGAAACCTATTAAAGTAGAGCCCCAGATTTCATGGAGACTATTCGTGTTTTAGGAGATACAAATGAAAGGAATTCAGAGGCACCAAGGCAAGGTCAGGACCTTTCCTATATACTTGGAGAATGGCTTCCTTCAACTACCAATATATCTGGCTTCATTTCTTCTGATGCCACAGCATGTTTCTTGCAGACCAGAAG
>NW_015389688.1:0-54252 GCF_001527695.2 Protobothrops mucrosquamatus
AAAAAAATAACCATTGCAAATCATAATAATGTGACCATGAATAAATGTGAGCTGGTTGCCAAGGGCCCGAAATTTGATCACTTGACCATGAGGGAGAAGGTGCAGCAGTCATTTGGGGAACAGTTCAAAAATAGTTTTTTTGAAGTTTATCATAACCAACCAGTCATAAGTCAAGGACTACCTGTACATTTATAGCATTTGTTTTAATTTCACTTTTGATACCTACTTATTATTTCCATATAGATCTCTAGAATACTTCTAGCATTCCCTCACTTTATTTTCATCCCAAAATATTTAATCATTTTTAATTCCATTTACTCTGCTGAAGACTCTAACAATTTTCAATTCCAAGATAGTTTTTAAATTGCCACCAATTTAAAATACTTTGTTTTTCTCTGTACCTTTTAATCTTAACCATTATTTGCTCTCATTGACTATATTTTCACCACTCTTTTTCTCTATATTGTTTCTATCATTCTCAAATTTATTTGCCAGTCATTCTCTCATATAAACTTTTTGTCATCCAGCCTCACTTTATTATGTCAATAAGCATGCTTTTTACAGTCCCTATAAACATTGTATAACTGATGGAGAACAAACATTCTTCCAATTATTTTCTTTGTGATCACATTCACATGAAATATCCACATTACCACAGAAATTCAGTGCAAAGAACTTGGTTGTGATACTGAAATATAAGGATAATAAATGGAAAAAGGAATAAAACTTGAGTTATTTTGAAAACCTACTACGAATGATTCAATAATATTAATCATAAGATATAAGTGAAGTTTTCATGTAGATGAAGTTTTTCAATTTTTGAGTCTTCAAAGAGAGAAGGTGTGACTGATGGGAGACTTTATTGTTCAGACATTTGTTGGGAAACAAAATAATCCTTCCAAGACACTCAAGAGTCAGCTTGATCGACAATATTTTTCTTCAGAGAAGGGAGAAAACTACAACAGAATTAGCATTCCTTGGCTTGTTTCTAACTAATATGTAGCTAATAATTCATATACAATGTAAAAAAAAGTAAGAATATTGGGCTAGGGGCAGAAAATATAGTATAGTGAAACACATATCTTAGACTTCAAGGAATCCAATTGTAAAAATTCTTAATAATTATATATTCTCCTACAGTAGTAGGAGAAAAATGGAAAAGGTATGCACAGATGAATGGAAATTTCTGAAAACTGAGATTCTAAAAAGAAAAATTGGAAATAATTAAAATGTGGAAATAAAAAGGAAGGGAGCAGAAGAAACCAATGGAATTGCTCATAAAGTTTAGTGAAAAAACTGAAAATTCAAAAAGGCACATTTAAGAGGTAGAATGAGAGACATATTACCAAGGAACAGTACATATATACTTAGATTTATAGAGAGATGTCAGGGAAACCAAAAAACCAGAATGTACTGAGATTAGCAAAAGGGCTTATTTAGAGATGTTCAGAGTAACAAAGAAAACAATCAATATACCAGCTGCTCATTGAGGAGGGCAGAACAGATAACAAAGAAAAGGCAGTACTACTTAAATCCTATTTTGGTCCCATCTTCTCAGAGAAGATATGCATTCAACTAGGCAATTTTGAAGAGCAGATTGAGGGAGCAGCATTTTAGCTTCAGTTTAATCAAAATAGTCAGGAGTACCTACTGCCCATGAACAAGTTCACATTTCCATATGAATTGTTTCTTAAAATATTGAAGGAGCTCTGTTTCCTGTTTGGTTCTGTATTTAATCAGCCAATATCAGGCTCACCATATTTCTTCTTGTGATATTTGAAATTAGCCATCCTCCTTTTAATTTAAAAAATGCTACCATGGAAGAAAAAAACTGTGTTCCTATGAGAATTTAAGCCATGAATCATACACAAGGTTAGTATCTTTTGTTTTATTGCTTCCTGTGTATCTTTTTTCAGTTGGGACAAGAATGCAGTCCAATCCAGTAGACTTAGTAATATGTTTTTGGCTGCTTTAACACTTAACAAAATTAGCTGTGTCTATAGTGCCATCTTGTGAGTTTAAGTGGAGGAAGTATGCCAGATATGATAGATAAACAATTTGCATGATAAATATGTGACTGTTCCGAAATGTGTCACTTGTATGATCCTTTGTAGTCTGAGTGGCAGCAGTCATTAACAACACAATCTCTTTCAAACCACTTGTTTTTGCAAGCAGCTTTTACATTCTCTCTACTAACTGGAATATAAACATAAGTGGAAAAAAGTTTTTAACATATACTCATTTTTGTTATGAACCGTGTCCTAGTATTATTTGTATTCTCATTATTATTTAAGAAGTTCTAAGGTAATAATTCACTAAAATCACCTTTGGAAAATCCTTCTGTTATCGCAGGTTTTGTGATTCCTTCATTAATGACCGGATATAAACTGAATCTGTACTTCTCAATGAGAACGAAGTTATCTGGAATAAAGCAATAATGTTTAACTTACCAGCAACTCACAGTCAGTCAAATTCATAGAAGAGACTCACAGCTATAGAAAGCCTCAGAATTAAAGAAAATCAAGCACCAGTTTGAGACTTACAAGTTTGGAAAACTGGCATTTTCCTATATTCTATTGCTTTGACATGGAGAGCTACAAATAGCTTCTCAAAATCATGAATAAAATGTTACTACATATAACAATAACACTCTTCTTGTACATCTACCACAATTTAAGTTGGGGCAACCTGCAGTTGCTTAATTTCTTATATGTTGCCAAAAAATTAAGGGAGGAATTTTAAAATTCCTATTTTTAAACAAATGAATGCAATTATATTAAATATGACTTAACATGACTTTTTCAGGAATTTTCATTCTTCATTAGTTTTCAATAAATCAATGTATATACAAAATTTCTTATCCTTCTATGTTTTATCTCATGTTCAGTTTATTTTTTTCTTCCAACATAAATATTGTTGTAACAACAACAACAAAACAGAAGCATATGCTTTCATATTCAAACTCACCAAATATATGATACCTCCTAACATTAGAAGGAACTGTTATCCATTTAATTTGTTCTTCTCCATTTAGATTGATCCATTCAATTACAAAGGATGTAACCACATAATCCATAGGTAAAAGTGTCCAGGACATTATTACACAACTGCTGTTCATTGGGTAGATGTTCAGAGACTGCACAATGTTTACTAACTCAAACCAATCAACAAACAAACAAACAAAAATGATAATCAGATGGAAAATTTGAAAGAGAATTCATCCAATCTCTTAAGAAAGAAAATACAAAATTACTTCATTTTACTTTGTAGATTAGAAATATTATAAACTTCACAAGCAAAGAAAAGAATAATATTACTAGATTGCCAATTAGAAGAAACAAGTTTAATTCACATGTAGTAATACAAGTAAATTTATTTGGATAAAAAATTATCAAATTTAGATCAGCAAACCCAACTTTAATCTCCCCAGCCACACGTCCAAATAGCTATACTTCATTATTTTTTGTAATGAAGTGGGTATTAAAATATAATTCGAAACTATAATCAACAATATTTAATATAAAAGTAGTTTTGTAAATCAAATGTAGATTTTGCCTTGTCTCCTCCACTATTCTGGAGGGCATCAATGGAGAGAGGGGAATCAATTGTGTGAAAATGATGGGTACAATTGGGCGATCAAATAAAATGACTGATATGTGCAATGCTTGGTAAAAAGGAACATGACTTTTATCACCCAACTACACCCATTGTTTCAATGTATGATGACCCCATTGACACTTTTACATGCAATTTTGGACTGTGGCCTCGACATGCCACCCAAAAATGACATACTGTCCTTGGCTGAGGAAAATATAGATCACTGAATACTTTCAATGAGAACACTCTCCATATATTTTGGCTATTTTATATACAGGACATAAATCAGCATTCCAGCATGAGACTAATAAAAATGAAAGTATTCAAGATTTTGCTTGGAAATCCTACACTCTTTTATTTAAAGGGAGGACCTTCCAAAAGATCCGTAGCTTCTAAATACCTTCTTTATTTAAAAGTACAGTCATACATTAGAAGGGTTGTGTGGGAGCAATAATCCAAAATGGTTACTCTTACCTGTGCTTATTTGTTGTGAGAGAGTTAAAATAAAATTCACAGAGGAAGGTCCAATTGAGTTGATAGCTAGAATTTTAACAGAATGTATATCTTCGGACCATGAAAAGGTGTAAGTAGTGTCATTTTCTATATAGTCAGACCAAGCAATGTTTTCTGAGGTATTATGCTCTACTACATAGTCTAGAACACTACACAAAGATAGATTCTTCATCAGTGGCTGTAAAAAATTACATATATATTAGATATTTTGTATTGTAGCTGAAACTAAAGTTTAGATTTTTAAAAAAAAATAATACAGGAGAAGATATTTGATTCATTTTATAATCATTTTTTTTCCTACGAATATTAACTTTCCCAGTCTTATGTAGCCAATTAGGTCAGAAATTAAACTAATTTGCTGAGAAATCAAGAATTTTAAAATGATTTTTCCAAAGTGCCCTGGAGGTTTTTAAAGTGTGAAAGCAATTAGATGGATTTCTAGTTTAGTAAACTAACTGTGCTGGTTCCATATTTCTAAGAATTCTGATTGGAAACACTTGTTAGTTTAGACAGACAGACTGTTTTGGTTTAAGGCATTGGGTAGAATCCAGTGGCATGGGAACAGAACTTCTGCTCGTAGAAGAAAATTTTTTCTCCTTCTCCATGCGACAGCCCTTGTGTCTTCAGGATTTAATCTTTAGGCCTGGGAATCCTTTGGAGCAAATTTTGAAACCATGTAGAATATTGCAAGGAGAAGGAAGAACTATTTGGCTTTAGGTTTTATTTTCATTAACTGTTGACATTGCAAGTACAGTTGTACCTGTTCAACTTTTTAAAAAGTTGTAGGAATCTAAAGAACCATGCTAAACATTTGCTGATTTTAATAATAATAAATTTGTTTGGATCATGTATCCCTGAAACCTGCATTATGCCTATCACAAGTAGAAATGCAAAAAAAAAATCTACCTTTAATTCCTTTGAAAACAAATTTAAAAATTCTATTCCCAGGCAACTTACAGCATTAAACTACTAGGGTTTATTTTTCCTGAATCAAAGCTTAATCAGAAAATAGTCCTGAAAAAAAGATACACTTCTGAAGGTTGCATGTAAACAGTAACAATTACATTTTTAAAAGTGGTTACATTGTGGAACTTTAAATTTTTAAAAAAACCTTCCCCTTTTCTATTTAAAAAAGGGTTCTTGATTAATGTATGTTAAGAATTGTGTAAATCGTGACAATGTATAAAATGTCTTCTTCATATTTTTAACTAATTGAAAGAGAAAGCCAAATTGACTATTATCCTACCAACATTAACAGTAAAGGGATTGCGGGTTTAGCTAGTTCCATATATCTAACTGTAAGGACTAATAGAGCATTACAAAAAAAATAGATGTTGAGCATCTTATTATTCTTCTCAGAAGTACCTTCCAAAGCAAAGTGACATTTTTCTGGTTTGTAGTGGGATCTTCATTAATAACTCTCCAGAATTCTGGTCCTCTCAAAGGTGCTGGAAAAATAATGTATATTTCAAATTGTTTATATACAGCTTGTTCTAAATGAAAGTAGCCAAAAGCATGTAGGTAATATACTGACCTTTGATATCTTTAATAACTGTATAAGCAGATCTACTCCAATCACTCCAATAGCCAATTCCTTCAATCATACTGCAGCGCACCTGAACAATGTAAACTATACAGGGATCTTGTATAGCAATACTCACAGAGGTAACTGATACATTAGAAACTTCCTGAATCTATAAAAAAAAGCAAAGAAACCTAACAAATAATAATACAATAATTTCTGAGAGGCTAAAGCTAAGACTGGATAGTCTGGAGAAAAGAAACACATCAAAATTGTTCTTTTTCCTCCCACGATGAACCGGACACGAATAAAACTAACAGAAGAATCCTCACTCAAGCATTAGTTAGTTTACATTAAATCAGAACATACCTTCCAGTTAATGTCTTCTCCACTAGCCACATATCGAATTTGAAACTGAAGGTCATTCTTTGGAAGTTCGGGGTTATTCCAACTCACTTTTAGTTGCCCAGTGTCCTCTGTGATTTCAGCTTTGACACTGAAGGGAGAGAATGGCTTCACTAGAAAGGTAAACAAAAGAAATTTGTCTGACTTACTGAATATCTCCATTGGATACATATGCATTGGTTCTTCCCTATTGCATTTCACTAAAGCAATGGTATCCGGCAATTTATAAAACTGTGTCTTTATCATACTTTAATTGTAAAGCAATTGCAGTAGTAACCTGTTGCCTTAAAAAAAGAAAAAGTTCCTTCTCATGAAAAACTTCATCTGGGATTCTTTCTTTCCCAATCTAGAATCAACTCATGACTACTGTGTTAAACCTGTCCTGAAATACGGAGGAAAGCATTGCTCCTCCAAAGTTTTCAACAATCTGGTAAAGACGGCCGTCTAAAAATTATAAAGATTGCCCAATTCTAGAGATTTTATGGAATTAGATTTCTGATTTTATACTTCCAAGATTAGCAGTGAGGCACTGCACAATAATATACAGTGCCTTTTTTGTTAAAAAAAAAATGCCGGAACTCACACACGTCATACAACCTGCCTTGCCTACCCTACAAGGTTCCTTCCAAAAAAGGTCCCGGAACTCCGTTGTGGGCGTTCTATGACAAAAAAAGCCCTGGTAATATATAAAGAAGAGCAGTTACCAAACTATTAACACATGATGCAGATGCAAGATCTAATTAGAAATCATTTTGTTTTCAAATTCATTTTAAGTAAATTTTATAATAATTTAATAAGGAAGCCAATTCTTTTTTGTGGTTTTTTGAAATGCAACACGTTTAACCTGTTCAGTAAAGATGATTGGTTCAAACTGCTCAGGAAATCACAGCAATGGTTGCTGATCTTCAGCAATGCTAGAAAGTAACCGTAATCTCAGGCCTGTTGAGGGCAATGGGGTGGATTTATAAAGTAAAAATGTATTATTTTTTTCCCCTTATAATACGTCATTGTCCCATTTTCTCATTCTTCACCACCTTCCCAGCAGGCTGACTCATGCACAATACTGAAGATCTGTAAGAAGGAAAATGCTCAGAACAATGGACTGTAGGCAGGTGAGGCTGGGAACAATGAGAAGTTAACTACTCCTGTATTCACACCTCTTGTTTGATGTTAAATGAGGCATCTTTCCTGTGTTGCTTTAAAGGTGGAAGGAGCAAACAACAAACACTGCAGCCTTTGCCTTATCTGTAGCTGCAACAGAACTGAATCTTCAAAACGAATCTTTAAATGACCATATAAGGCCTTACGATCTTGTTATTGAATCCTGCAATGTGATTCTAGAACACAGAAAAATCTGTTCTATACATCACCTTCCTATCTATCAACATGGAAATATAATAAAGGCATGTTAGAAATGAAAACTTATTTTAAATGTTTATTGCAAGGCATGATAATTATTATAATTTCATATGCATTTAATTTTCTTTCAGTTTTAATAAAAACAGCTATCTTTATCTCCCACACAGGCTTACCATTACTGACTGAATAATTAAAATTGCCAATTGAAAGGAATTTTTTGGTGGCGGAATATGAAAAAAAAAATAGAAAAAAAAAATTCAACCCAATAGCATATATGTAAGAAGCAGCAATTACATTTTTGTAATTACAGATTGAAATGCAGGATACATCTTAAAAGGAATGTTATATTGTGGCTTGCATTAGCTGTATTACATATATCTTAAAAGGGAGGCAAAAACCTAGAGTTTTTATTTCCGTTTCATTTATACATTTAAAAAGCTGTTTTGCAAACTGTCTCTCCTTGGAAATGAAATTTGCTGCAAGCCCCTAGAGAGTTGCATCTGAACATGTATAGTATAACACGCAGATTCAATAATAGCAGCCATCATCTCAAAGTCAAACCTCAGGCTCTGCCTCTTTGGGATATGGTATGTTATAGTAGATAAGGTAGGGCTTTATCAGGAGAAAGTCAGTTTGGTGTAGTGGTTAAGACATCAGGATAGAAACTGGGTGACAGAAAGCACAAAGACAGCTGGATGACCCTTGGGCTTGTCATGCTCTCTCAGCCCTAAGAAGTAGGCAATGGCAAACCACTTCTGAAAGCCTTGACAAGAATACTACTGGGACTTGTGCAGGCACAAGCCAAAGCCAACTGGGACTTGGAAGCACCCCCCCAAAAAGGAGCAGTTATGACGTGACATCACAACCCCATTTATGTCACTCTTCCCTTCCCCTATCCTCCCTTCTGGTTGGTGCTTGTAGTGTGAAGATAACACTAATCTTCATTAAAAAAAAAGAAGAAGACAACGACCCATGATATCTTCAAATCAATTTAGACCATAACCCATTGTTAGAAATCCCTTTCACTTACCTACTTCTTTTGGAAGGATACATACTGGCCTTGAAGTAATTGTTCCCAGTGAGTGCTTAATCTCTATCCACATAGTATATCCAGACAGAAGGTAAAAGGGTTGAAAGATGCACTCATAGACATTATTCCTCAGCAAATTGCATTCTTTCACCTCTGAATCTGAATGCATGCTAGGAGATTCTGAACAGTATATATCATTTCTTAAAACAAGAAAATAATGCAGTTATGTAAACCTAGCATTTGAAATCACATAATTACTTTAATATAACTTCATAAAAAGAATGCAAATGATAAAGTAGTCTTCACATAATCTGCGTTTTTTTAATTTTTAATTACAAAATTTGTGCTTAACTATTTCAGCTTACTCAGCTAAAAATGAGCTATTTTATTTATGTATTCATTAATTTGACAAATTTATATGTCATTAAACCAGATTTCAGCATATCTCCCTGAAATAAAGCTATATCTTATAGTATATTAAGATGTAAACAACATCCTTAGGCAAATGCCTGGAAAACCTATTTGCATCTCAGAATTTCTCATTTTAGATCATTTAGATGACCATTGAATCAAGTCTAATTAATGAACAAGCCTGAAGCTCATTCTATCTATACCCATTTTGCTACAATGTCTCAGGCTATTGGCCTCATCATTACATTTTAGGCTGAGTTTGTCCATACTGCCATTTCAGTCAGATGGGAAGTCAATTATGTGAAGTACTGGAAGACATTTGGCATGTGTCATCTTACCAGAATCTGAGTACACACAGCTGGTGTACTCATGATTGATTACTTGATTGTTATTATTAGTCATGAAAGATATTGCCTCTTTAACCAAGCCATAGATTGGAGTCTTTTTGAAAATAGGTAGGTCATTCAGTTTTATATTTATGTTTTGGCAATTCACCAGAAAAAAATAAGCCTCATGGTTTGATGTAAAGTCTACTAAAATCAGTGGCAATTCTGATATTGACAATGAATAGCATCTGTGAGGAAACGAATAAATGTTTCTACAAGATGCCACACTAAAGAAAGGAATTGCCATTATCAATCTAGATTCTCTCTGCGTTGGTGAAAAACTAAAAGTGACAGGTACATAATATGTTTACTTTCATTCTTGTTTTGTCCTTCTTTTGCACAGTTTGGGGGTGGAGGAGTGGGAAATTGAATTATTGATTCTATAGCACTGACTGGTGACATAATTTGTCTATGTGAAAGTGAACACATGAACAAAGATTACTAAGGGGTATGTGCCATGTAGCAGTAGAAAAGAGAGACAGAGACAGAGATCATTTCTAGTACACAAGGAACTTTGTAAATCTTATTCTTGTTCATCTTCACAATGACTCTAAGAAACAGGTCAATATTAATCTCATTTTGAGAATGGGAAACAGAGGTTGAGGAAAGGAAGGTGATTTGAACAACACTTTGCAAAAGCTAATATCCAATGCTGCCTCAATACTGCGCCAAGGAGCCTTAAGCCAAATATACTACGTACTCCTTTCCCTGGCAAAAGACATCAGACTAAATTTATTGATTTAAAATGAAACTCAGTTTTTCCTCTAAGATGCTCAGAACTGTATTTGCAGCTTAACAATAAAACTATGACTATATTAGGCTGTGAGACAGTGAATAAGACAAACATAGTTCAGAGGTCTTCACAGTTAAGCCAGATTTGAATCTGCAACACCTTAGTTACTGCCAGAAATGTCCAACGGGAAGGGAAGGCAAATTATGAAAGCAGCTTTCAGCATTTTCAGGAAAGCTCTAGATCCTGTGGATGCTTCTGGTCACCATGTTATATTACTTATTTGTTAAAGTGTCAGTCCGTGATTGACCACCAGTTTAGCTGTTCCAAAACACACTATCCAGAAACTCTGGTCAGCAAGTGCTGGTTAGAGCTAAAAGGTAGCAGATGAGGTAGCACCACTGGATTGATTCACATTAGCATGAAGAATGAAGACACAGGGGTCAGTCCTGATCATTTGATGATGATGATAGAGAGAATGATTATTTATTTATTTTTATTTATTTATTATGAGATTTATTTGCCACCCATCTTGTGTTCAATGACCCCCGATGGCTTACAACATAAAAACATTAAAAAAATAAATGAATTTCATAATAAATAAGTACAAATAAAACCTATTTTTCAGAAAGGACAGATTTTGTTGTATAAAAGGAACACTTGAGGATTCAAGAACATTGGGTACTATGTTATAATCTTTAATACGCTTAAATTCCCCTAGAAAACTCAGATTAAATAACCTAAGCTCAAAGAATAGTCTGGGCAAACCATCTTCATGACCTGGTTGAATTAATAAAGCTGGGGTTATCAAACCTGCAAGTAACACAAAATCTGGGAGTTTAATTCATACCCCAGACAATCAAACTGGTTATCAAAACTGGTAAACTGGTTACTTTAAAAAGTGATAGTTCTTTAAACTGTCATCTATACATTACATTTACACACATGTTATATATTTGCGCAAAGACCTGTAGAGAACTTTCTAAAGTTTACAAAGCCATATCCATTACATACAACTTGGCTATACACCATTTCCGCTAGAACCAATAAGTGATTCCAAAGGAAGAGAAAGGACTGCAACTGGGTAGAGGGATGAGTTGCATAAGATTAAGCACAGTTGATCACTATCTGAGCAAGAAGTCAATATGAAGCTTGTAATAATTGTATAATATCTTGATGAAAATTTCTGAAGAACTCAATATATTAGCACATTTATTTGTGCATTTTGGTTGGCCCTAACAAAAGTACTGTCTCAGCACATGGAGGCACCTAGTTCAACTGTTGTTCATTGAATACCTATGCAAGACTGGACCTGGTTTGACCTACATGGACTATCAGTGGTACTACGAGATTGGTATATTTAAAAAAATACTGCAGGAAGTAATGGCAAAACACATCTTTGATTACATGGAAACTACCGGGACATATCCCCAAATTATAGTGAATTATCTTGATAGGAAGAACATCTCAGCAATGGATGGTTCCAATACAGCTAAATATATTTAATAATTTATTACAATGAATACTTTTTAATGTATTTCATCTCTAGAAAGTCAACAAAATCAGCACTATTACAACAAGAATTATGACCATAATGCAAGAAGCAGTATCATGAATAAAGTTTATAAGGCACATTGGTATTTATAGAGCTAAATTTCAAAATCGAAAGGGTCACAAAATATCTCTACTTCTGCTGTTTAAAAACCAAAATTTGGGACCTTAACAGTGTGCATCAGATATTTGGTCTCAAAACTGCTATTAAGCTCTAATATGGTAAGTGATGAGGAAATATCATAAAGGTTGCCTGTCAAAGTTACAATTTCTAGCCCAAGCTCCCATTAGAATTAATGATGCTGCAATTTCCAGACTATCTAAATTATGTTTAGCCATGCTCTCTGAAATTTTGAAAGTTGCACTCACCTCTGAGACTATCAGATTTGAAAAAGCTAATTTAAAGAGCAGAGAATTCAATTTTCCCACTTAAGTCACATCCAACCTTTCTTTTAATTAAAAGTTCCGTATCACTGTACAGTATAGGATTTTCCTCAACCCTGTACTAACTTGAGCTCTGAAAGAAATAGCTTTTCAAAAATATATTAAAATGAACATATACCTGTAGTATTTTAACAGCAAAGTACTCTCCAAAAGTATTGGATCTGGTTTGATGGACCAGGAACAGGTCATTTTTTGTAAGTTGCCATAAGTTTCACATGTGATATTGATATTAGCATCTATTTGAAAGACAGCATTAGTGAATATGCAAAGAATAAGGGTTCATCAATATTTATAATTGTAGAAACAATCTGATATATTACCTATTATGTATAGTTCAGCATAACGATGATTACATTCCTTATTTTCATTACAACAGTATAAAGCGTTAAAAAGAAATTTTCCTCCAGGCTTCATTGCAGGCAAGTTGGTAAGTGTAATTTTGCTAGTGTAGTCATTCACAAAAGTATACTGACTACTTGGGATTTCTTTTGCTAAATTCAACCACCACACTATCTTCTTTGATGAGATCATTTTGTTTTTGGTTTTATAAATACAATAAAAAGAAACGTTTGTTCCAACACTTGCTAGGAGTTTGGAAGGGAAATACATGACATCTATTACAAACAAAAGAAACAAACATTATATTTTAAATAATTTTGTAACATTATTCTTTATAAAAATAACCACAAATGTAGGGATTTTTAACCACACATTTACTTAGTTATTTTATATTACTTTGTAATATACTTTGTAATTCTTTTCTCATTAATCAAGTTTCAAATTTCAACACAAGAAAATTCCTTGGATTAGATCATGAGTGTCCAAGCTTTTGGCTTACCTGGCCCACATTGAATGAAGAGGAATTATCTTGGGGCACATATAAAATATATAATATAGTTGATGTATATAAAATCACATAATAATGTTAAAGGTTACAATTTTGTGGGGTCATGTTGCTAGCTATCCGGGGCCATGAACCACAGGTGGACACCCCTGAATTACGTAATATGCTCCTACTCAACTATGAAAGACAGTGCCCCAAACTTTAGAATTCATTGATTCCAGAGGTACATTTTAACTCCCTCCTTTCAATCATTCTATAAAGTGACAAAAACAGCCATTAGTCCACCATTCCTTTATCTTTAATTCATTATTGTGTGTATCTATTCAGGAGGTGTTTGATACATTTGGAAACTGTTATGTGTAATATCTTGTATGCCACTCAAGATCTTTAGATTAGGATAAATTACATATATTGTACAAAATAAACAATTTTTAATTAGCCATGGGCCATGATGCGGATCAAATAAAATGATTTAATATTTTATATCCTGGATTAATAACATTTTACGTGAATGTACCTTGTAGATCCATGTTAAAAGGTGAGCTCCAATCACTCCAAAGACCTAATTCCTGATGGTTCTTGCACCGAATTTGAATTATATATGAAGATTCGAGTAATTCATTATTTATGGTCAGTGATGTTCCCATGGTAATTTTAGCCACCTATGAAATTATTTTTTAAAAATAATATAATAAGAATAATGCAGTTCTTTCACTGAATTAACTTAAAAAACCAAATCAGAGTTGATAAAATGAAGCTAATAAAAAACAAAAGAGGGTTTATTTCTTGGTTTTAACACATGATGTTATATAAAGTTTATGTGTCCAGAATGCAAAGGTTACATACGTGCACTCCATGAGGAAATTGTCCCCTTCCAATTTGGTTCATAGAAAATGCATTCAGTAATTCAAAATGAAAATAAAGAGGATTGTGCAACCTTTCACATATGCACATAGAACTTGCTTCCTAGACAATTCCATGCCAAACCTCAAGCAAATTTAAAGTACATTTAGGGAGTAGTATTTTTTGTTTGTTCATGTGCAATTGGGAGAATAGATGGTGATCCCACTGCATCTCACTTAAAAATATGTTTTAGTGCTTGTATTGTAAGCTAATGAGATATAATCCAATGAAAGTGAAGCATATCTCATTAGTTCACAATACAAGCACTGAAAATCTGTTGATTTTAATCATTTCAATGCATAGGTGTCCAGTACAAACCATTATAATGAAAACATAATGGAAGACTGGCTACAAATACCTAAAACATGTGGTTTTTGTATTGATCTGACAACATGTATTTCTTCATTATTCTATCTTGCTGCTCCCAAATGTAAACTCGTAGTTACAAGAAAACTTTGGATTATTCTACATGTACTGAATACCATTTTTATTGCATAGTTCATTTTTCAGTTTCTCAGAAATTTAGACTGTTTAATCTTAAATTAAGATTGCCAAATTTACAGCGACTCTTAAATCTATTTTATAAGAGGCTTAGAATAAGAAGTTTGTCTCACCTGTTGAAAACTTTTAGTTGAGTTTGTAAAACATTTTACTTCATATAGAAATAAGTTGGATTTAGATGCTGGCTGAGACCAAGAGATTTTTAACTGTCCTGTATCTGTCATTTCAACTTGCAGATATAATGGAGGGTCAGGTTTTACTGCAAAATAGCATGATAAACAATATGCCTTAAACACGATGATTTCCAGTAATATTTTAAGCTTGCTAATTTTTTTGTTTTAATTTGATCATCTCTATATGTGTATGCAAATATTTTTATATACATAGGTTCAAATATTTTTAAATATCCCAGTTAATAACTAGAGCACTTTTTTCAATCAATTTCACCTTAAGCAAGAAAGAGTAACCTATTGCCTCATGTTCCAATTAATTAAAACAATTTCAACATACAGTATGCATAAATGCTTTGGCGAAATTGTGGTTGTGGTCTGAAGCAGTTGTGGCTGGAGTTTGTTCAGAATCCAAAAGAAACAAAGTAATAATTAAAATTCTCATATTATTTAGTATATCCAAGCTTGGAAGGAAAATATCCCATACCAGGCAACAGCTTTGGTGAAAAAAGAGCAAAATTTGGTATTTATCTTTTTTTAAAAAAGATGAATAATACAAATAAATGACTATGAATGGGCCAGCCTTTTTGGAAAATTGATAACTAGATGGTCTTCCTTGGTTCAAGCAATATGTGCAAGAATGAAGGGAGATCTGTTTGATGATTTAAAGGCATTGGTATGGAAGCCTGATTGGCACAAAAAGAAAGCCAGAGTTAGATTGAAAAAAAAATGGGATTTTTTGATTTATGATATATCCTAAAGTCTCAAATAATGGGCTAAAGAGAGATTTTTAGATGAAGGAAAATATGATTATTGGATTTAAATATTCCTGTTAAATGATAAAAAATAAGGGATTACCTGGCTTAATATTTAGGATTTAGACGTATAAGGGAAATGAAAATTAACAATTAGGAATTAGCTTCGAACTATTGTTTAGCCCAGATAATATAGATGATGGACTTGAGACAATAAAAGACATTCTATTAGTAAGTGATGATGTATTAGGATTAGAAATAGAAAATGTTTATGAAATAAGATAAGAATATATTTAAGTAAGTAATATGTATATTCTAGATATGATAACTTTTATGCAGTGAAATAAAGGAAATTTGGATTACCCGAAACTCAAACACTATGGATATTAAAGGTTAAATTGGAATATTGTAATAAAAAACTAAAAACTAGGTAAAACTTAAAAACAGGATATGGATATGTATAAGCAAAAAATATATTGATAAAGGTTTTAATTAACTTTGTTATAATTAAAAATCTATTAGCCTAAATGTGATGTAACAAATGTTAAGGGAAATAGAGAAGGAATTTTTGGTGATGTAACCTGAGATATGTACTAAAGATTTTGTTACTGAACCACTGATTACCCAGTCACCACGCTGCTTTCCGAATACTCAATGTAAAACTTGAAAACCAATAAAACTTGTTTTTTAAAAAAATACAATATATCAATAAACTAGCAAGTATGATTAAAATCTAAAAAGGCAATAAAATCGATATTTGCACTAAATGAAGCTTACAGTAGATCATATGTAAAGTTTTGCTAACAATTATTACTTAGTCTTATGAATATATACAAGATTGCATTCCCAGCAATTCAGCACATAGTGATTTATATTATGAATATTCCTGGGGCTGCTGCTTGAGAAAGTGTGCACAAGGGCAAAGCTACAACTTTTATTAAATAAAAGATCATACTTCATGTGACTCATTTTTAAAAACTAATTACCACTAGAAAGTCTGTGCCTTGGAAGAGTAAGTTTAAAAGTGGAAGTTAACATCACAAAGCTCACTTTCGCCATTCCATTCCAGAACAAAGTATTGCTGACTTTTGTATAAAGTTATCTTAATCCATATTTTTAAAAATATATGCAGACCTTGCATCATTTGAAGTGAAGTAACTGAATTATACCAAATGCTATTTTAATTCTGCTAACTACAAGTTTTAAAATATCTGACCACTGAATAACATGATTTACAAAAACATTGTGCAATTTCTGTAATTCCATCATGTTTCGAAAACATTAACTTATATTATAATTAATATAAAACACTTATTCTAAAAGATTTATATTAATTTACCGAACTAATATAATAAAGAAAAATTGTCTATCAATTTTTTAATTATAATAAAATACAAAATAATTCAATGAGTAATTTAGAAGCAGCTAACTTATTAAGCCAGAAAGTATCAAAAGATTAAATGCAACCATCATCTGATTATATAAAACTCTGATTTAATTATATAAAAGTAAAATTTAAAAAAAACCAAATTGTACTAATACAGCTACTAAAATGCAACCCTTCAGATGGTTGGCATCCCCTCAATTTTTTTTCCTATTTTTACTGTTCATACTTGGAATAAAGCATTACAAAGTGAAATTGTATGTTTAAAAACATGAAAGTTTTTTTTCATAAGAACCCAGATCAACTTCCCCATCTTTATTCCATCAAGATATGTTGAAAATTCCCACAATTGTTAGCAAGCAGTTCTGGGACCTGTAATTCCAGTATAACTAAGAGTGTCATAGAATAGAATAGAATTCTTTATTGGCCAAGGGTAATGGGACACACAAGGAATTTGTCTCCGGTGCATAAGCTCTCAGTGTACATGCAAACAACAAAGTAATATAATCATACGATACCAATAAGAGAAATAGTAGAAAATCTATTATTTTATTAGAAAGGATTTGTATCTTTGACTTGTCAAACCTTCATACTCGTTTGAGTGTTTTGTGCCACAGTGTGGATTATGAAAAATAATATATTATTCCTTGAATATAATTTTATTTATAATATACTATGAATTTAAATAATTAAATAATAATTAAATAATATAATTTACTCATATTAAGTCTGAATAATCAAATGCCAAATTACAAATCACAATATTCAATGAATGCTAGATTTATAACTAATAATATTAAGTCAACATTTTAGGGAATTCATTCAGGACTAGTATCATTAAACAGAATGACTGTTGCCGGGATGCAAAAAAAAGATTTTAACATAAACATTTAATTCTATGTTGCTTTTCCCATTACTTCACAGTTCTGAGATAATTTCCTCTTTAAAATAAGTTTAACTTAACCATAGTGCAGACCAAGTTTGTCTTCATTATTATGGAGTTTCAAGAATAATTCTGGCTCAGTCTAACAGAGCTTGGCAAGTATGCTTTATGTTTTTGCTAATAAATCAAAACTTACCAACATCTATAGGTTTGACTGACATCAGTGGTGACTGCAGTAATATATTACCATTAGTGATCTTGAGCCACATAATGTAAATATGATTCAGTTTTACTGAAGATATCTGACATTCATATTTTTGGGATTTTAGAGTATTACAGTGAGTGACTGTAGAATTTTCCTTTAGTGAATTTGTAGAAGAATTTTCCAGTGATGCATCTGTTCTGAAAAGAAAATAAAACTAGTCATTTTCTTGCTATTTTTTTTACTAGATTACTCAGAGGATTTTATTAGAAATTCTGTAAATTGCTTGCATTATTTTTGTTATGCATGTAAGAAATGAAAAAAACTGTGTTATAAATGCCACAAAGCACTTTTACTTATGCAAAGCATGATAAATATGTGTAGCCATTTTATATAATTATAACAATCCATTCCAATTATATTATTAAAATACATTTCTACATCAATATCTATAAGCACTATCAAGACATTCCCATGGCAGATGGAAGAGTAAACATTTGGGTGATAATGTGTCTATACTATTGCAACTATCCCATTTTTATCCATTTTATCTTTTTTATTTAAAATAGAGGAAAATGTTCATAATGTGAAATCTTCACTGGCCCCAAACCGATCAGTCCATGGAACTCCCTGTCTTGTCCTATAAGTCAGTGGTGGCGAAACTTTTAGAGACCAAGTGCCCAAGAACCACCCCGCTCCCTGCCCTGCCCCTGCCCCGCCCGCCCACCCGCAGGGCTACCCACCACCTCCACGGCCTGCCGCAGATCACCCAGATGGCCCAGCAGTGCCATGGCAACCATGCCCTCCGCCCGCGCCCCGCAGCATCATCTGCGCACAATGGAGCGTGAAGGTGGAGTCTTGTCCCCACTGCCTGGCTGCCATATCCTTGGCTACACTGCTCCGTGCGGGACACACCCGGGGGTGACTCTCCTGCGGGGGGGGGGCTGCTGGTGAGGAGGGGGCCGCAGGGGGAAGTGGGGCTGGGGCAATGGCTCATGTGCCTACGGAGAGGGTTCTGAGTGCTGCTTCTGGCATGTATGCCATAGGTTCGCCACCACTGCTATAAGTGATAAATATGCTTGCTTGCAGGCCAGCTATTCTTTTTGGAAAAGATTTGCAAAACAAGAAAGGAAATAGAGTGCCACTCCATAGGAGGGGAAAAAAACCTAGTGGCTTCTTCTCCCCATTAAAACTCCCACCAACCATCTAAGGCAAGCTCTCTGTAATTATAAAACTTGACTGGGGGAGAGGAAACCTAACTCCGAATCTGCTTCAGTGTTTTACATCCGATTTTTAAATGTTCCCATTTAACAAAGGGAAAAGAATGTGGCGATGACCAGAAGTTGAATTGCTTTACCAGGAAAAACCATAAGACACAAAGTAAGAAGACAGAAACCTCAACTATACAGCACAGCAGGCATGGTTTGAGGGTGACATAATGTGGTTGTTGTCTAAATGCGGAGTTTACGAAATAGTCCAATACTGCTATTGCCCACTTGTGCAGAAAGGCTCAAAAGAATCCAAGAATTAGCACCTCTGTTGACTGTGTGGCACTTATTTGGGCAAACAGAAATTCCTGCAAAATATTATTGTTTATTAAAGGACAATTTCATATGGTTGAATTTTCTGGGTGAGCTCCCCGATTATGTAGCCAGTTTGAAAACTGAACATTTTATAGAATGTTAAAAAAAATCCTATAGGGAAGGAGAAAATATTTTTCTGCAAAAAAAGTTTCTGCTTAATGCTTTAAAATTATTGTTCATTTTATTGAAGAACCAAATCTTCAGTGAGTGAAACACTTTTTAAAGACTGTTTTGAAACCATAAAATCATTCTTCTGGAGCAAGTAGAATCACTTACATTACAATCTTGTTTTTTTAAAATGTAAGTAAGTTAATAAATATCAAACATATTTATACTGTTTGGAAAACGAATTCTTGGAAAAGGGTAAAAAATGGAAGAAATAAATGGAAGGAGCTAAAAAAACCCAGTTGCCTTTGTATAATATTTTGTTATAACATTAGATCCATTTACCTTGGAATGCTGTTGAAATCTTTTCAGAATGAAAAGGTATACTTTTCTTGATTTTATAATCTGAATTTTACTTTTTTTAGTCTGTACAGACATAATACCAACAGAACTAATGTCAATAGCATATGCACAAGGCAAGGAAAAAAGCTTGCAAAGAGAAATATAAAATTGTATCTGTTGCTCTTTAAAAGCCTATGCCTCTTTTCAGCTGTTTCTTCAAAATTATATTCATCGAAATATAAAATTAGCATTAAAATGTCAAAATTAATAACTCACAAATACTCTTATGTTATCTTCATGGTGTTAAAACTAACACTCTAATTTATTAAGTAATTATATAATATGCTTTTTGCATTTCAAACTCTTTTGAATCAATGTGTATGACATCTATGTGTATGATTTTTTTATGCACATCTATTTTTTTATCTTGTCTAGTTTTGCTTTGTTTTTGTATTTTCTTTCTTTTGGGGAGTTTGTATTTTAATGTTCTGAATAAAATAAAAAAAATATTGACCAAAAAAAAAAGAATTCAAATTCTTCTGAGTCTGTTATTTGGACTAAATTATGGAAAGTCTGAGGGTTTTTTTTATTTGACAGTATACTATTTTGTTTTCCTTCCTCTAAAAAATTCAGTTCAAAATATCTTCTTTGGCTGACCTCTCTAAATAATTTTGTTTTTTATCTATTTTTCCCCCACAAACTAGGAAACTGCTCAGATGAAGCAAACATCTTTTTGAATATATATTAACTTGTGACATCCAAAATGGAAGATGTTAGATGAAGTGTACAAAAAGACCAAATTAGCCCTTGGCAACAACGTCAGTGTGAACAGAAGCAGTAACTAACAAAACACCTCAGCCCTTGTGGCAGATTGTCAAAGTAATAAACTAAGCATACACNATAAATTAAAGCAGTGAGTGAGTTTAGCAACAGGGCAAGACCAGGGCAGTTGATCATTTCCTTGCCTGCAACAATGAATAATTTAACAAATAATTTTTAAGAATACTGTGTAGGAAAATTGTCAGCACGAATGATCCCTGTGTTTACTATCTTCTTTTAGTTTTTAGACAATAGTTCTATTCTTGATAAAAAAAATTGTTTGTAGCTCAGGGTAGAACTGTGGGGTCCTTGGTGCTCTCTGAATCTGGTTGTTTTCTTGCAGACATTTAATTGCCAAACTATGGTTGATATGATGATATTACCTAGTTTGGTAATGAAATGTCTGCAAGAAAACATTCAGGCCCAGAGAGCACTAAGAACCCCACTGTTCTACTCTTTTTAATCTAAGGACAATCAAACTTTAGATAGGGTTGCTCAAATGGTGTAGTTCATAACAATCACCCATTTTCTTCTCATTTCCTTTCTCCCTTTCTGAAGGAGAGAGGTGGCACCTTTCACAAAATGAGAGCTTCTTCTACCTCTGAATTTGGATTCAAAGTTTTAGCACACCAAGCTGTATTTAATAAATTAAGATCAATTCAAAAGCAAAAACAAATTTCTGCAATGCAATCTATGCTAAATGAGAGATTTTTTTCCACAGTAATGGTTTGATAGAAGTACATGGAGGAAGAGTAAGATAAATGACCCAGAATAATCTTCCTAAAGTTAAAAGCATCTGAAGGATTTGGGGCTTGAACAATAGATAATATCCTTTTGTGGATATTATCTAGTCCTTCCAAGCTTATAAATTCTGCAGTCTGTATTTTGCATTCTACTGCCAATATTCTGAGACAGCAAATACTGCATGAAAACATGTAAAGCACATCAGTATTACTTCCTAACATTTCAAAGAAAGTAAATATTTCTTCTATGTCCCAGCAAAGTGGCAAGCCATAACACAATCAAAGCCCATATCTTCCCTTTCTGATTAGCAATGGAACACCTGGAACTGACTTCCAGGAAACTTCACAGCTAAACTATGGGTAAAGCATCTGTGTCATTCAAATGAAGCTACAGCCTATACGATATAGGGCCCTAATTTATAATATAGCTAAGAAGTGCCAAATCTGGATTCATGGATGTTCCACATTCTCAGTATCAAATATCACTAATTTAACATTGGTAATTGAACCTTTTTTTTGCACTAAATTGGAACGAAGGTTTGTGATACTGCAAGTTATTATTTCCACCCTTCAATAACTAGGGAAAAATTAGACCATGAAGGCAATCCATAACCAAAGAGAGTCTACAAGTATACCTCACATAAGACATTAGTTACATTAGAACATAAAAAAATACTGCAGTGAAGAAGCCAAAAACAATCTGGAGAAATAGAACACATTGTGTGCTAAAGATGATCATGTTATTGCCAGTGTTGTTGCAATTGAATCTGGAAAATGAATATGTGAAACGGTGTATGATTCAGCGGGCAGGAACTTTGGTTATAATATAATGCCTGAGTAATGGGAAAATGTGGACAAATGGTTTAAAATTTACACTGAATTTGTTACAAAATAATGTATCTAACACCTGATAAATTGTCAAAGATGTATAAAGGTGTCTCAAATATATGTTAGAAATGTAATTTTAAAGGTACTTTGTATCATCTTTGGCAGACCTATGCTGAAGAAAAGAAATATTGGGGACAGATCCATGTTATAGTACAGAAGATCTTTAAAATTAACATAAAATTGAAAGCTGAAGTTCTTCTTTTAGGATTATTGGATAAGGAGTTGGAAAAAAGATCTGGAACTTTATTTTTGTTTATGTTGATTGCAGCAAGAATTCTTTATGCACAGTAATAAAAAGGTACATCAATCCCCACAATAGAAGAATAGCTGGAAAAAGTGATGAGAGCTAGTAGAGAGGGCAAAATTGACTTTTTAATTAGAGAAAAGAATATATCCAGCTTTGTTTCTACCTGGAAAACACTTCTGGACTGTGTATTCGAGTCAAAAGGAAAAGAAAAAAGAAATCTTGACTTTGGGTTTTGTTGATTAAGTTAGTTTGTTCTTACAGAAATAGCTAGTACTTGTTAATTGGTAAAGTAAAAGTAAAAAGAGTCTGCAAATCTATTTTATATTTTATTGTGCTGAAAGAATTTGGAAATCAAAGTTTTCTTTTTTTTCTTTCCCCTTTTACTTTACACTTCTCTTTCCTGTCATTTTCCTTTCCTGTTTCTATACTATCTTTATTTTCATTTGTATTTTATGATAATTCTAATGAGTTTTTAAGAAAAATAGAACACATGAATACTCAATGACAATGATATTTTATTTTGTCTTTTCAAGTATCTTCACAATTACTATGCCATAAAACCAATTCACAATAGAGGTCATAACAATTAAGAATGCATTGCTGGTCAATGCAAGGAGAAAGTGTAATTGGTCATATTGGGAACTCTAAAAAACCGAGTTATAAATTCATATTTTTGGGGCACACTTCTGGTAAACAAAGTGTAGGGGGGAAATACTCTGATTTAAGTTTGTGCTCTATTAGTTGCAAATGTTCATTGTTCCACTGGCTACTATTTTTCTCTAAATTCTCTAAGAGAATTCAGATGTGATTCTTAATATCTCACTTCAAAAAAATTAATTAAACAATTATTTCTTTTAGAAATCTGGAAAAAGCAACATTTTTGGGGAAAAATAAAAATGATTGTAAAATCTGAGGAAAAAGATGATGATGATGATGATGATAGATAGATAGATAGATAGATAGATCGATCGATAGATAGATAGATAGATAGATAGATAGATAGATAGATAGATAGATAGATAGATAGATAGATAGATAGATAGATAGATGGCTTTTTTTCCTCATAGAACGCCCAGAACGGAGTTCCGGCACCTTTTTTGGATGGAACCTTGTAGGGTAGGCAAGGCGGGTTGTATGATGTGTGTGAGTTCCGGCACCTTTTTTTTTTTTTTTTTTTTTTAGAAAAAAAGCCCTGGATAGATAGATAGATGACTGTGGGAATCCTTATAATTGGTTCCTGAATATTTATGCTTGTTTCTTTTGTCTTATAGAGGACATACAAGGTAAATTAAGGCCAACTAGTTAGCCATATATTCCCAGGTTCCCTTGGAGAATCTGTTTGAAGAAGCACAAGGAAGGGAAGCTCATTCTGTTTAAATGAGAGAACTTTCTTCTCATTCTGAACAAGGCAGCCAATGAAACCACAAATATTGCATTCTCCAGTATTGTGAGTTTTCAATTTTTGATATTTTAACAGCCAACTCTACATTCCAGAATAAGTCTTCTGAGTTCAGCATGCCTGGACTCTTGGTCATGATTAAAACCAACCAGGGCTTATTTTGGAAGATAAACATTGTAAAAATGCACAAATGATACATTCATGTGCCTTTTCCTCCTGTGGAGTTTAAAGCAGAAAGCTTTCTGATGTAATGTTTCTAATGAAAACACACATATTCCCATTGGGGGAACATAATATTCAGGCCAGACCACATAAAATAAGTATTTCTGTATTCCATTCAGTAAAACTAAGAACTATGTAAACAAAATATTTTGCTATTGAGAAGACTTTGGAACACAAAATAACATTTTTAGATATTTCAAAGGAGCTGCATGATAATGCAACTACAATTTTAACAGAAGTATCTGATGACAATATAAAGCAGTCTACACTATTGATTGTTATTCCTATTGGCTGTTCCTGTTTTAAGGCCTAAGAAGAAATATTGCTGAAGAAGTGTCTTCATAGACAATATCTTTCACCTGCCAAAAAATAACAGAGTAGAGAGGAGGGAATGTTAAGAGTTTATTTTTCATGTTTGGAATATAGGTCTGGTTCCAGAGTTCTTAAATGCCGTGATACTATGATCTCATAACACAATATATGTGTAATATATCATCTCCAAATAAAATGAATCATTCTCCTGGGGTTAGGGTTGGACTATAAACTTTTCATAATTACATTTTAATCTATTAAGTAAAATTATATAGTGTTAGAATTTTATAAAATAGAACTGTTTCATGGACAATATCCCTGAAATGCAATAACATTTAAAACCATATTTTAACAGGAAGAATAGGCTTGCTTATTGAACGATTACTGAAATCTTTAAATTTATTTTGAAGACAGCAAGTCTCATTCACTCTGAAAAAGAAAAGAGTGTTTCCTTGCATTAAATCAACTTTTTAAAAACTGTTCTTAAAATGTAGATCATGGGTAAGAAGCTATATTTTGCTTTTAGTATTCTGTGTTCCGTGTCAGCCCTTTTTTCCCTTTCAACTTGGTACCTGGTGCTTGGAAATTCCTCTCCCCACTCTTCTACTTTTTTCTTGTTAAAGGAAGACATATTTCCCCACCCCCATCACCTAATATGAAGTAAATCTGATAGAAAGTCTTAAAGCAAAATATAAAACTGGAGCTACTCTTATCAGAAGTCAAAATATTAGAGTGGAATAAGATCCTGTAATTCGTAAACCCCACAAATTTTAACTTGGATTTTGATTATACTTACAATGCATGCAATAGATTAACTGTAAAGTCTTCATTCAAATATGGTGACTTAGTAGATAATTTCACGATGCAAAACAATTCTTCTGTGGTTTCATTAGTCCAAAACTGCAGATTCCAAATTAAATCTAAATAGAAAGTTAAGCATTTTTTAAAAATAAAACTAAAAACATCCTTGTAACCCTGAACTCTTGAAAATAATTTATCATGCTCTCATTGGTGGCCCTATAAATGTAAAAATTAAATTATATCAAATCATTTTTGCAAATACAAAAATGATTTCATGACACATATTTTATTATTCCCCCTCCTTCTGCCCCATCTCATGGACACTCACGTAGAGATCAACTACTATTATGCATATTTATTTATTCCTTCAATAAGGCAAGACTGGGCCATTTCTCAACCGACACTGACTTTAACTCCATTCAAACATCAGCCAAAATTCTGTTGCTAAAAAGATCTTATTTTAAAAAAAGCCATTGTAATTTGTATTAGTTTGGTCACTGTTTTATTCATGATCTATTTTACTACATACAATTTGATTTATCTATATTCTGTGCTCATATTTTCATTGTACAGCAGCTATAACAATTTAAAATAATCTCAGTAATAATTAAAAGCACATTTTCCAAGCACACCTATCTGCTGAAGTGTTGAATCAACAATTCTTGAAGGAATAAATGCTTTGGCTTCCATTTCTGCAGTGTATGCAAAACAATTCATATATGTATCACTCCAGTGGCAACATAAGAAATTATCTTCAGCCACCAATACAGTGGCATTGGCTCCAACTGTACCATGCACATCCTGCCAAGTGGGACCATCCTCTGCAATTCTAGCTGGTATACAGGGCATTTCAAAGCTCTGTGGAGGAATCTGATACACCATGCAATGAGAAATGACCACTTGAAAGAAATCTAAAGAGGGGGAAAAAAAGAATAGTCTGAATATTTTAAATAAGGAAGACCTAAATCACTATTGTTAGTAAAAGAAAGCTTAGATGTACTCACGAGTTTATATATCATTAATTGATATACATTATATATTGCATGAATCAATAGACTTTGATTGCAACAATTTAATTTTTAATATCAACAATGTCTTAAAAGACAAAAGTATATACAAATAGCCAAATAGCATTTATTGTCACACAGTGTCTTATCTGTTGCAATTCTTAAACTACCTTTGGTGGCTTAAATAAACTGAAATGTGTGGACCAAATCTATAACCATTTTTAGTAATGTGAACTGGTGTAATCCTAACAACTATTCAGAATGGCTTAATGTGTCATTCTAACATTCTTTTAGTATCATACTAAAGGATGCAGATCCTGCCTGCCGTAAATAGAGTTTACAGGGAATTCCTGGGTTAAGAGTCTGTCCTTAACTCAAAATTATGTATATGAATTGATTGCCTATTACTAAAAATGGTGGATGGTGTTTTTCCTTTCATGAATCACTGAAAACAGGCTGTACATTTAAAATTTGCAGCTTCAGTGGTTCATCAGCTGGAGGAAGAAATTTTCCTTCCTTGTAAGTCTGAGTTATCCATAAGTTGGACACTCTTAACTTGGGGACTGCCTGTATTCTGTTATAGCATGCTTCCACTTCAGTGTAAAATTTTTATATATTTATTTGTTTGGTACCTTCAAGTCACTGTTGACTCCTGGTGACTGCCTGGGCTAGTCCCTGCAGTTTTCTTGGTAAAGTTTTTTTCTTTTTTTGAAGAGGTTTGCCATTGCCTCCTTTGTAGATCTGAGATAGAGTGACTGGCCCAAGGTTACTCTGCTGATTTTGTGCCTAGGGTGGAACTAGAAATGATAGTCTCCTGGTTTTAGCCTGGGATCTTAACCACTACATTAAACTGACTCTCAGTGTAAAATTACTCCTACTCTTAAAACTGTTGTGGAGAATTGAGAAACTTGGAGTAGAAAAAAATAGCAAAATTATGTCTTTACCATTGTATTGTGTCCTGGAAAAAGTCCAGCTGGTAAATAAGAAGCTGGATCTAACCCAGAGTATACATTTATACAGAAAATTAACTATAACAAGAAATCATATATGATATTATCCTGTAATTAAGGGGTGTAATTCCACCCCTTAATTACAGTATAATATCATATATGATTTCTTGTTATAGCTAACAGACTAACAGTTAAAACAAATCAATCATACTTATTGCCACAGTATTTATTCCTATTCCGCTGCAGAAACTATGTTATCAGAAGATGTGATTAGAATGATAACTTAATAACTTTATTGTCACTTTGAATGTACACTGATCGGCATACATTAAAATGAAATTTTGTTGCATATAGCTCTCAAAGGGTCACCACCTCCAATATACACTACATAAATATGACAAAAACAAATAAATAAATACAGAATTGTGCACATACCCACATATATTATATGACACAGAGAAACAACACAGTCTAGTTCAGATTATGTATACATGTGCATGGCGAGAAAAACGAACCTTGCAATTGACACATCTGTAGTGGAATTCCGCTACAGATGTGTCAATCACATCTTCTGATGACACAGTTTCTGCAGTGAAATAGGAATAAATCCTGTGGCAATAAATATGATTGATTTGTTTTAACTGTTAGTGCAATTATAAACTCATAACATATGTTTGAACGCAATCACTAGTTTTAACACTTGCACTGATTCTGGCATCAAAAATTAGCATCACATTCTGCAGTTTAAAAAGGAATCCATCCTACAAATGAGAAGCAAAGATAAGATATTTCAACTTACTTAACTGTAGAAATCCAGTCAAAATGTTGATCCAGTTCATCTTGTTCTGGTCAATAGATCTTGGAGGAAAATAGGGAGAAAGATCATTTACATTTATAAAATCTGAAGGAGGTTTCAAAAAATTGCCATTTTTCCATAGAATTACAGAGTGAGTGGGATTATTATCAGACAAACACAATAATGAGGTAAGTAACTGTCTTGGAGGGACCTGAGCATTTCAGGTATTAAATGAATGGCTTGCTCCTTAACCTTTGCCACTTGAATGTGCAAACAAAGTTCCTCCATACAGTCATTCAAGAAACTTTCCTTGCTGATGACTGTGTGCTGCTGGTGCACAAATATAGTGATCTATAGTTGATGCTGAACAAATTCTCAGAAGCTGCTACAGTATGCTCTTCAGCCTGACTATCAGATTGAACAAAACTGACAGTCAGTTGAACTAACTATTGTCATTTGAACAAAACAAAAAGTACTTTACCAGCCAGTGCAAAATACTAAGCCTGTAGAATATTACTGTTAACACCACCCAGCTGACAAATGTAAACAGCTTCAAATATTTGGTAAGCATCATCTTGAGTGATGAGTCTTTGGACAATGAAATTGATTCCAGGATCAGCAAGGCCAACCAGATACTGGGATGGCTATATACGAGAGTGATCAATCAACACAACATTCATATCACAACAAAGCTAAAATCTACAGAGCTGTGAGTATCCCTTCCTTCCTATATGGATGTGAGTTCTCAACTCTACTGAAGGCGCATCAAATATCTAAGAAATTTTCACATGCATGCTGTCTGCTCCATCTTTGGAATTTGTTGGCAAGACTGTGTCTCCAACCTGGAGGTTTTGGATTGTGTGGAGTCCACCAGCATGTAGTCCCTGATTCTCAGAGCCCTGATGAAATGAGTGAGACATGTCATCAGAATGCATGTCTGCCATATGCCTTGCCAATTGTTCCATAGTATACTGGAGTCTGTGAAGAGACTGAAGTCGACCATGCAAGCACTAAAAAGACACTGAAAAAGAAACCCTATACCACTGTGATATAGAGCCAAGAAATTAAAAGCTGCACTGCTGACAGAATCTGCTGATGAGCCTTGAGCTATGGGTGCCATCAAAAACTGAAAACTGCGAGCAATGTAGCAAAATAATATCCACACTTAGTACAGCAATGGATTTCCATTGCCCCCATTGCCCTAAACTCTGTGCTTCTAGACAGGGACTCTGTTTCCCTGTCCACAGATGAACAGCATGACAGAATGTCTTCTTCGAACCCAAGGGATATAATAACATCATGTCATATCATCATATCATATCCTGCCATAATATCGAAGGAACATTTCTGAAAAAGGTACTCTTTTAAGAGATTTAGCATAATGATAAAAGTACAGATATATATATATTACATGATAATATGCCAAATAGCATGAAGGAAAACAAACATTTAAAATTCCAAAAGATGTGCAGTGATGAGATTTGAAGATGAAAAAAAACAATCTGGGCAGATATATAGCATCTGTTGGCACCATCTTAAACCAAATGCATGAAAATATGTGGTTTCCTTAAGATGTTGCCAACAGGTGCAATGGGAATGTCCACACATGCTCCCAGTGACTTTTTCTTTTGGACTGTTGAATAGCTTTGGACTATTAAACAAGCTTTCCAATGATGTGCTTTACAGTGCAGTCTCAGAACAGTAAAAATTCTTATTGATAAAACACATAATGGATGGAATATGTTGCTCAAATTTATATTCACAACACTTTTGTTATTTCACTTTAAAAAGAAATTTAAAAAGTGTACAGAAGAGCACAATCAGTGACTGCTAATATAACAACAAATTCACATACATGTGCAGTGAAAACTAGTGGCAACACCAGCATCCACAGGGACTGAGAGTCAAAAAAAGTCATTTGCAACAGTGTGATGGAAGCACTGTTCTTTTCTATGAACTGATCCAGTGCTTTGATCCAACAACTTAATCTTTCTTAACTTCCTCTCCCCAGAGAGGAAAATCAACATTCAGGGAGATTACTCAACTTCTGTTTAGTTTCCCTAAGTTTTGATGGTTTCCACAAATTCCCAACATTTATAAAATTGCTGATGGAGGTACCATCATCCTACCTCTTTATATTAGGCAGATTCTCTTATAGAAGTATCTGCCATACAAAAGTATCATGGAATAGGCGAGTGTGAAAATATCCTAAAATATGGAAAAATAATTTTCAAAAAATCACATCTGCTTAACAAAATCAAAATTTGTGTTAATTTCATTAAAAAAACCAGCTACTTTAAAAAGTTGCAGATGGATGTACATTCATACTGTAGTGTGCTCTATAATAGTATTTCCATATTATTTCTAAGGTGCTGCACAGTCCTATTCTTTATTACTTTAAAGGCTTAAATAATTTATAGAATCAGTTATGTGTCAAAGAGCGACAAAAGCCTAACTGTAATAATTCATATTTGTGCCATGGAGTGTTTGATGAATAGCATACAATAACTCTGGGCTGAAAAATGGAGTATAAAAAATTCAGAATATCTTAATGTATGGATATTACATGAGATACAGACAAGAAAATGGTCAAAACTCTAGGCTATCAAATCTAAGCCTAACAAATTGTAAAGTCTTGAACTGTCCACTTCTTTTTTAGTCAGTTCTAATATAAGAAAGTACAGCACAAGAAAAAAAACTTTTCATACACCCAATTCAACTTTTTATTCCAAAGAGTTTGCAGCTGAAGAGCCTTCAAAGTTTTGTTTTTTTGTGGATAGTTGTCAAAAGCTATCTGCGTTCCATTAAAAATAAAGGCAGCTATTTTCTGGAGAGATTTAGGGGACCTGATACCATGTATTATTTGGATTTTAAATTGTAGTTATGATCTTATTTATTGTTGTTGTTGTTGTTTATGCTTATTTGTGGGAATCACTGAGAACCTCAGTGATTTTGGCAGAACATAAATTTGTTTAATAAATAAATAAAACAATCAAATTGGAAATAGTTCTGAAAATAGGGAGTTTGAACTCCACTGCCACATGGGGACGAACAGAAATGGAATAGAAGCCTAAATTACAAAAAGAAAGAATAAAAAGGGTGAAATGAGTAAATCACATCTGCCTCCTGTGAAATAAAGTGACAGCAAATTTATTTTATTCAAATAGGCAACAGATCCTTTTAGCTTTGTTGAAGAAATTTAAGGCCTATATGACATCATCTGATCCAAAGGGCATTTAATCAGCATTACATGAGTTTCAGAATATTCACAAAATGTTTCTGGTTTCATTTCAACTACCTTGGAGATGTCACATAATTTAAAGTTCAAGTTATTTAAAGAACACATCTCCTCCTACTTAACCTTCGTTTATATTCATTGTCAACTTTAGATTACAGGTTCCTTGAGTTAGTGGCATCATTTTCATGCTCATACCAAATGGTTCATATACATTATGTCTATATAAAAATAATGCATATATATTAGAATCTAGAATTCTTAAAATCAACAACATCAATAAGCATTTTCTGAAACCTCAAATAATGCATTTGCTGACAATTTAGTTTTCAGAAAGCTATTATTTTCCCTTAAGTCTTTCAGCCAAACCTCTGTCATATTAGGGACAAATATAAGAATTATGTCAACACACTGTTTGTTGGTGGTGTTTTCACAGATTCTGAGACAGTGATTGTTAAAAAAAACTACACATGTGCTAAATGATTAAATTGGTATCAATTTAAGAATATCAAGACAATACAAAAGAGAGATCTCTACCGAAAACTTTCAATTTGCAAGTGAAATAAAAATACCTGTCCATTATGGTCATAAGTCACAATAGTTGTAAAGCGGATCATCATATGGAGTCCTTGTGGATTTTACTCCACTAGTCCTTGCTGACTCTAGGGGACAGTGCTCATCTCCATTTCAGTGCCACTGAGCCAGCACTGTCCGAAGGTATTTCTATGGTCATGTGGCCAGTACATCGTGGAGCACTGTTACTTTCCCTTCAATGTGGTACCTATTTATCTACTCAGATTTGCATGCTTTCGAACTGCTAGGTTGGCAGGAGCTAAAATGAGGATGGAAGCTCACCCTGTTGCATAGAACTCAGATCTCAAAGCTGGGCTGTCGGCTTTCCGGCTGACAAGCCCAGGGTCTAACTGCTGAGCCACTGTGCTGCCTTGGTCATTACATAATTAATCCAATTTTACGAGCTTTTTTGTGGTTAGTCATTAAGCAAATCACTATGGTCATTATATGAATCCGTGGTAGTTAAGCAAACCCATTCTTCACTATGGGGTGTTTCTGCCAAAAACTGGAAGTAAATGCAAATTATGAGCCGTGGTGGCACAGTGGTTAGAATACAGTATTGCAAGCTAATTCTGCGCACAGCCAGGAGTTCAATCTTGAGCAGCTCAAGGTTGACTCAACCTTCCATTTCGAGGTCATTAAAATGACGACCCAGATTGTTGGGGGCAATATGCAAATAATGCTAACATTGTAAACTGCTCAGAAAGTATTGTAAAGCACTATGGGGTAGTTGTATATAAGGTTAAGTGCTATTGCTAAAAACATCATAAATTTTGCTCACAATTGCAGGATGCTCCAAATGGCCATAAAACAGCATTACTTGCCATATGCCCCAAATGCAATCATATGGCTGCTACAGGCCATCAGAACTTTGGAGCCGCATCATAAGTATTCTTTTGGGAGGGTCCATGTATCTGGAATTGTCTGTCTGTCTGTGTCTGTCTGTGTCTGTCTGTCTGTCTGTCTGTCTGTCTGTCTGTCTGTCTGTCTGTCTGTCTATATATGTAAGTTTTTATAATGAAAATAACTTTTTCTCTCTTCAGAGAAGTCTGATCTTATGAAAGGTATTTTATTTGTTTTCCCCAACAGAGCCATAAGGGTTTTTAATTTACAATTCAGTTATTGAGACTTGAACAGAACCAAAAGGATGTCAACATTTTAAACCTTTAAAAAATTAAATTCAGAACAAAACTATCAAATGTCAGCAAATAAATATTAGAAAATGAAAAAGACTTTGATGATTTGAATGAATTTTTAACAGGTTGCAGTGATTTAACGTGTCATGCATTATCATTGAATCCCCAAGATAATATTTTAGAAAAGCTAAAATAAAATTAACTTCAAATTAATCCGCATTTTAATTTGCAAAAATGAAAATACTTAGGAGGATATTAGTACATGAAAATAAATAACCTACTAACGCCTAGATGTCATTTCATGTTACAAACAGCTCAGAGGATGGGGGTGAGTGGCACAGTATTGTACCTGATCATGGTGAAGTAAGCCTGGAGGCTGTGAGGGTCTGGATGGGAAACAGCAGGCTTCAGCTTAACCATGGCAAGACTGAGTGGCTTTGAGTTTTGGAATCTACTTGTTCTAGGACTATCTTTGGTGCTAGATAGAGTGGTACTGCCTCAGACAGACCTGTTGAGTCTGTCTGAACTCACAATTCGTGCCCCAGAAGCAGGTGGCAGTCATGGCTTGGAGGGCCTTGCAACTTCATCTTATGTGCTAGTTGCACCAGTTTCTACATGGGGAGGCTTTAGTTATGGTCACTCATGTACTAGTTGCCTCCAGATTGGAATATTGTAATAGGGTTGTTCTTGAAGAGTATCCAGAAGCTTTAACTGGTATGAAATGCAGTAGTGTGGGCACTCTAAAGTAGCATGTGTTGCACTTCTGCTGTGAGAATCGTGTAACTTGCTTCCAGGTGCAATTCAAGGTTCTGGTTTTGATCCTTAAAGCCCTTCATGGCTTGAGGCCACCCTATCTGAGCAGCTATCCCTGTAGATCTGGCAGGGCGAACATGCCACAAGTACCATCTGCAAGACACCTATTTTTGATGGGTCCCAGCAGGAATACCTACTCTACTGTAGCACATGCCTTATAGAACATTCCCCGCCTCCCAAAGTCAGATTAGTTCCATCTCTATTGATCTTTCCCTCAAGACCTGGTTATGTCATCAAGATTTGGGGTCTCAGGGAACTGATGACATTTTAAGGTGGCTGCCCTATTTTGGGTAATGTGGTTGATATACTTACTCTCTCCGTTTATTGCTTTTATACTTTTTAATAATATTTTAATTTTTAATAATGAGAGTTTGTATTTTATAATGATTATTTTTATAATGATTATTCTGTTGTTATTATTTTATTTGGTTGTTGGACACTACCCAGACTCACTTCTGGTGAGATGGGCAGCTATATAAATTTAATAAATTAATTAAAAGCTATATACCTTTGTATCCAGTGAAAGAATATAAATACTTTCATACAATTGTGCTAACCAATTATTTCTGCTAAGTTTAAATAAAATAATTGTATTTAAAATTATTTTTGCAGGATCCAGTCTGGGTCGGCCACCGGGACCAGAGGTTTTGTGTTCCGAGCTTTCGGACCCCTGCTGGAGCCCATCTCCAGGACAGACAGGGAGGAAGCTAACCACCAGATTGCAAGAACACAAGTGAAGGGTCAGATGAGAGGACCCAAATGCATTGGTAGCCTCACACTGCAATGAACAAGGACACACAATCAATTTTGAAGCTACTAAGATTGTTGGATGAGCAGGCACAAAAACAGCCAGGGAAATGATGGAAGCCTGGGAAACAGGCCCCTCGTCAATCATCAGGAGTGCTGATTTACCACCAGCCTATCAAGTACTTAGAAGGCGAGGGCTGGGCAAAACAAGTAAATGACAGCTAACGACTTAAAAGCCAGCCATCAACACACCCCAATCAACATCTAAAAAACCATACACAACAGACAATATAAAAACCCCACACAGAACAGTGCACACTCTGCTAGAGAGAAGTTCCCTGAAGATGGACTCCAGCACAAGAAGTCCGAAAGCTCAGAAGACAAAAACTCTGGTCCTGGTGACCGATCCAGATTGGATCCTGCGATATTACCCTGGAACACGTCTATTTGCCTTCATTCGTGAAAACTATTTTTTTTTTAAGCACAAAAACCACAGCAGCACTTTCTCAGAGGACACTACCCACAATCAAATGCAAACTTTACAGGGGCAAGAATATGTTTAGCAATCGATTTCCAGCAAAACTATAGTATTATGTTACCTACAGCTTATGAAATAAATATATTAACAGCTTCTAGCTAATATGGATTGGCAACATGGTAATGTGAGTATCTAAGCTATCATGAAAAACAAATTGTATGTCACAGCTGTTTTTCAATATTAAATAGATAATTCTGAAACATAAAATCCTACTCCTAATACATGTGGGAGTGTGTTCTTTTATTTCTTTGGAAACTGGGAGTCACTCCAGACTTCCAAGAATTAGACTGTTCCATATTATTAGCTTTCCCTCTCTCTCTGGCAAAACATAACAAAAAGTATTCAGAATGGGTGAAAAGACCTTTGAAACTTTTAAAACAAAAATCGTAATAGTTAGAAAGCTTGAGTCTATTTTACTATATCTGATGCGTCTTGCCAATAAATAGTTTAATCTTTGTCTTATTTGGTCTTGAGAACCTGAAACGATGTCAGCTTCCAGAGGGGCAAAGGAAATAACAAAACAAGTGTCACAACATCACAATGCAAATTCTGCTCCTTACATAATTGATTCCAACCTATATAAAAGGGCGAGGATCTCATCATGCCATCACAATGCATGTTTCGTCATTTTAGTGCCATCATGGCTAGCTGCAGACATTTATAAACCAGAGTAAACATAAGCACTAAAAGCAAATTCACAACATGATCAAAAGGCATCATTCAGGCTGAATAGTTTCTATTTATTATATTTAGAAGACCATTCAATTCCGTAAATATTTTGCATGGTGTGCAACTTTAATAATTGTAAACTTACTACTTAGTACATAATTATAGCCTTTATTAATTATATAATAAAATAACATAAAGCCCCATTCAAATTAATAGAAAGAATTCTATCAGGCCTTATTGCCACTCTAGCCCAAGCTCCTGGGGAAATGGTCAGATTTTTAAGCGCTAAGGTTGCTGTGTGGGAGCCATTTGGGTCTTTTATAGAGGGGAAGGGTCCAGAAGAGTTGTAGCTCTCAGTTCGAGCAGACAACATTGTTTAATCTAGGAGAACCCAAACACACCCATTTTGCTTGATCATAGGTCAGGCAGAAATTATTGGACATAAAAGTCTATGGTTTAAAATTTCATGTATCAGACTGGATTGCTTCTGATAAAAAAAAACCAATCAATTCTTGGTGATTCTGGAGATTTGGATCTGACAGTCATGACTGCAAGGAAAGGTGAAAAAAGTCAATATGGCAGGTGTGCAATCCCCATTGTATGTAACATCAATACGAGCATAAACGGGAATTTAACTGCCTTGAAAGGACCATCATCTTGACTTTTCAACCTCCCACAACAATGCCGCTAATCACTTGTTTCTTAAGAAACAATTGAGCCAGGTTGTCTTTATGCCAAATTACAGTATAAATTCAAACTCACCATTCATCCATTTCATGTAGTATTTGTGGAACTGCAGTGCTAAATATGAAATATTATACAATATTCCATAACAGTATGAAATATTGTTAAAATCAGCTGTATCCAATGATGCTTTAATACTCTTAATTAATCAGTCAAAGGCTAGAATCCAAAGTCTATTTTAGGTCTAGGAGCTTAGGCTTGTTCATTTGATTTTATTAATAACATTTGTGTTTCAACAACAGATCTTCATGCCAAATGGAAAACAGCTTTATAATTCTCTTTGCTTCAAAAACGGTTTGCTATACAATAGATTCTGTTTGAGAAATATATAATCCATTTCTCACTGGGTATGCAAAATTCTACCATTACAATAGAGTTAGGTGGTTAATACATTTGAAAAATAAATAATCAATCAAACAAATATAGTGTATTTAAGATTTAAATTTAAGGTTTAATTAAATTCTTTTTCTTCTCTGTAAAATTGCTTTCTAGTAATCATTAATTGCTGCATTTCCATTTTCTCTTACTGTCTGGAACTTGTGACCTTGATTCATTAAGCCATAATTATCTCTTGGTTTAATTTGTTCTTATAAACACCATAAAGAGTTAATACAAGAAAACTTTAGAGATTTTTTTCTCTATAACTTTATCATTAGGCTTGGGAAGCCACTTTTGAAATTAAGAGAACTTTCAAAAAGTGGCACAGTAAAATGCAGAATAATATACTATATACAACAATAATCAGTTAATCAAAGAAAATGGAAATGTACTGATTTACTTGCAAATCTGTTTCTTTGCATTAAGAAGTTGTTCAGATCCATGTTAGCCATGATAGCAAATTATGTTATAGAATGTATTTATTAATAATTTATATCATGTGATTTATATGCTCTCCCAGGTGTAGTTGTTGTTTTTTGTGCCTTCAAAGTCAGTGTTGACTCATGGCTGCTGCCTGGAATAATCCCTGAGGTTTTCCTGGCAAGATTTCAGAAGTGATTTACCATTGCCTGTTTCCTAGGGCTGAGAGAGATTGAATGGCCCAAAATCACCCACCTGGCTTCATACCAAAGGAGGTATTAAAACTCACAGTTCCCAAGGTTTTTTTTTAGGCTGAGCTTAACCACTGCACCAGACTGGCTCCCAGATGTAGACTCAACAATACAAACATAACATCAACTAACCCTAAATTTAACCCTAATCATCCAACAAGCTCCTTATGTCCAAAGGAAAAGAATAATCTTCACCTAATGGATAGCAAGAAAGAAACTATTCTAATTTCAAGGCAGAAAGTTTACAAGAACATGAACCATAAAGTTGCTTATCAGTGCTTTTATTTTTACCCAGAAATTTATTGATGACCAACGCAGCTCTCACAATATCAATGTTATTTGACTAAAATTACTACAGCCAATCATCAAGGGGATAGTTGGATCAATTTTAATTTTCAGTTAACCTTAAAAACAATCATCTAGAACATACTTCAGTAATTCATCCATAAGGATGAAGACAACACAGACAACTATTCATTCAATGAAGAATCTATTAATTCTCAAATCTTATTATAAGGAGCTTGTTGTCTCAGGCAGTTCAAACCAGTCAGAAAGCTAGGGATCCAACTTATAAGTGGCTGGGCTTTTATGCCTGTGATCATGGACCTGTTTCATTTCTTTAGAAAATGTATTCATTATTTTATAGCTAACATCTCTTAATGTGCTATACAATAAAGTATCATGAAATCCAAAATCCATATAAATCTGGACAAAAGAAGCATAATAAAGCAGCACACAAGAAAGCAGAAATCAATTACAACTAAAACGGGAATCACAAGACTATCTAAAACTGTCATAGATATAACATTATTTTACACAATAGCAAAAAATAAATATATATATATATATATATATCTGGGAAAGAGGAGCGGGGGATCTAATATACTTGATGATAGTATCCACAGTGCTTTAGCATGGAAGGACAAGACCTCTAGTGATAATCTCAGGGCATGGATAGGAATATACAAGAAGGCATTCCTTCAAATACTCTGTCTCCAAGAAATTAAGAGATTTATTAATACTAATAACTTAAATTAGTCTTTAAATTATAAAGGCTGGAAGCAAATGAAGATCATATATCAGTAATATAAGATGATCCTGATACCCAAATTCACTCCATTATTCAGTTGCCATATTTTGTTCTAACTGAAGTGCCCAAACCATGTACTATGTGGCAAAAGATACCTATTAAGTTGGTGAAAAGCAATCCAGACCAAGTAATATTCTTGTGCTTTAAATAACAGAAATGGATCCATGTGTATACCTCTACACAGACACCAAAAAAGATTCTAAACTTTGAACATCATTCATCCAGATATACAAACCCCATACAAGCTGTGCCTCTACTGCCTCCATTTTCCTGTGTGGTTTCTTTAGTGTATTGGACATTGTCAAGATCATTTCCACAAACAGCATTTTTTAACTGCCTTACCTGGAACAAAGCTGGATTTGTTTATCAGCATACTGATGGCACTGCAATGTAATTCTTCAAAAGATAATCTAAGCTTTTCATGTATATTTTATGTAGCATAAAGGGTGAGTGAAATAATGAAGGCCCACAGAGTATTAAAAAAAACATAGGGAGGGAGCTTAGATGCTGTTCTACAAATATGCAAATTGTTAAACAGAATAGAGATGAGATGAAATCTTAAAAGTTTTGAAAAGCATACCAGGAATTCTCCAGTATCACCTTCTGGAAGCAGTCATCTAAGGTTAAAGAGAACAACTATACAGATGCACTGCCAAAACTTAACTCTGGCAAGCCCTTCAGAAAAAAATTGATAGATGATGGCATCAAAAGCCACTAACAGGCCCAGGAGTCCAGTTCAACCAGGATCAGCCACCACCCACTTAAGCACTTCATCTACTGGTCTATACTGTAATTACTCAGTTTATTTTGGGTCAGAAATGGAGGGAAAAGGTTGTTTTTCTCTTTCCTCACCGTATCCCTTGAATTTTATCCAGTAGTTTCTTTTTCTGAGTAATTGGAACTTGTTATGTTCTAATAGTCAACATCATACTGTGATACGACTGCAAGTGCTTTGAAAGCAAATCATTCATATGTTCCATGTTTCACAATGTCTACATGAAATTACCCTACTTCATTTTCTTGCTTACATAAGAAGCATGTGCTTTCCCCAACAAAATCCCAGAAGTGAAGTATCACTCCTTTGGAACCCATTTTATTTGGCAGCAGACTGAAGTGGTGATTGCTCAAAAGAGCAAGCATAAAAGCAATCAGAAAACCTACCCTTATTTTCTGAGGTAAAATAATGTGAGGAAGAATGAGTTGGAGCATGCATTAATTGTTCTAAAAAGATGCATATAAGGCACAAATAGGTTGTAACATCTCAGATATTTTCTTCCATAATTAAGGCATAAATAGGTGGAATATTTAAATTAACCAACAAGGAATTCGGTAACAGCACTATCACACAAAGATGCAGGCAACTAAGATTATTAAAAAAATTTCTAATGAAGAATGTTCCTTTCATCACATAAACATAAGGCATACACAAACCATGGTACAATGTTAATTTACTGTTTGAAAATTATTTTAGAATTTATGATATACAAGAATTTAAAACGTTATTGACTAATTATATAAACTTCTAACATTTTTCAAAACAAATTAAAAGTGGCTGCTCATTGCAAAATGTCACTTAGACCTTGACTGAGGCAAAGCAAATCTCATTTTAAACCAGCATTATATCTGGCTCAACTTACAAATTACAAACTTTGAAGGACATTTACACTGTTGTGGTTTAATAGCAGTAGCGGGGGGGGCTTAAAATACCCTCTACTGAAAGGCTTAAATGGGAGCACTGGATCACGCGATCATATCTGCCATACTATAATTTTTACCAAGACACTCCCAATGGGCTACTTGCACATTTTCCAAATTCATTTCCACATTAGAGAAAAGAATTCTCTTTGTGACTTCTTTTGTCAGATAAACATTTCAAGATAACAAAACAATCCTCAGCTGTTGCAAGCTTTATATTTGTACCCTGTAGAATTCTTGTGTTGTTGACAGCAAAGTAGACTTTTTTAAGCCTTTCCTGTGCTACATTTTAATTTTTTTTAATGAAGTCTGGATCGGTGACCTGTAATAAAGTTTGACTGGACTTAACATGATCCATGATCCACTAGATTTAAAGATGAAAATTATTATAAAGAGATATGCAAGAAAACACTCAAATCCAAAGTCTTGTTACGTAGTCTACTTAATCAAGCTGTTCTGATTTTTTAAAAAGAATACTTGCAGTATCTTTATAAAACTATCTACACAGTGATATCTCGAATACAATAGTTATTGCTGGGTATATATAACACAACTGGCCAACTCATCCTATTACACCCATGAGCTGGTGACATGCAATCATGGATCAATTAGGATATGGCATTTTATGAATCCTCCCAATCGTGGCAAAATAGACTGTGAGGCTGTACCTGACATATTTTCCTCTACTCTGATATAAGAAATAAATAGGAACTGGGAATAGAGTGCATAGGGAAGCCCCATTTTCATGGGTCTTGTCTTTGTCTAAAGAGTAGGGATAATTAATCTCCCGGTAATCATTTTCCCCAATGCCATTGACCAGAGGAAGACAATTTTGTCCTAAACCAAATTAGTTATCACAGTTAATTAACTAGGTCAGAACGTTTGTATGATTTGTGATAACTCCTGACTTGTTCAAGAATATTCTGCGAATAGGGCCAATTACATTCAGACAAGAGGGTAGTAAGTAGTAATAGTCTTCCAATCAATGACACTGTACTCATATTCATATTTTTTCATTTTATAAATCTCTCCAGGTTTCTGAAGTTTCATCCGACAAAGTACCTAATGTAATTGCCAGATTTATGCCATAAATCATTGACATGAGTCACAGGTTTGTGCATGGCTCATTAGAAGGAGGCATGTGTAAAAAGAGATCCATAAACAGGTACAATGGGCAGCCATTTCAATTCCTTTCTAATTCAGTTTCATCTCAGCATTGGAGATGAATGAGCTAATTGCACCAAAAATTATTACTAAAGGCTACCGGAAAGAGGCAAACTTAGAACACAAACTTACATAGAAACATCCCAAGCAACCTCAAAATGAGTAGCACTCATAAGGACCTTTCACTATTCAATCTATTTTTTCATCCAACACTAAGATGGCATGTTCCCAAGGTGGCATGTAAGGCATCCATAAGTTGTGGATACCATACCCATTAGCTTTTTGCACTAAGATTTTTTTTTACTAAAGTTGCAAAGCAAAATGCCAGCCTTCAGCATCATCCTCATTTCCAAGAATGCCTATGGGCCTCAAATGAAACCCATAACATTAATGGGTGGCTACTATGCAGTAAATATGCCCACCTGGCTGGAAAAGGTAAAGAGTGACAATAGGGTGATGAGTGGCATTCTTGTAATTAGCGATATGTCATTTTTAAAAATCACCCTGGACATTTATGTGTCCATAAGGACCCCAAATTTGGGGAGCCATGCACCGACAATTTGGCACAGTGCGATTGTCACTCAGACAAAGGACAAAAGGCCATTTTAGATGTGACATGTTTGCAATAAATCTGACAGAAAAAGTTATTTTCCTAATTAACAAACCATTTATACACACACACACACACACACACACACACACACACATATAAGCCAACTTATTCTCTGAAAACCTTTCAACTGTGAACATTTGCCAGAATCAACAGAGGCTTGCTTCACCTCTGATTGACAACACAGTGAATGATCCACAAAACTTTTGAGCTCAAATATTCAGTCATCTGCACTGAAGTAATTCAAAAGTACCGTCATGCTTAATATTTAAGCCTCCTTAAGTATTACATTTGCATTACATGTCATTATGTGAAAAAGAAGTAACAAGAAGACAAAGACCCTCAATGTAAAATCAACAGTACATTCTAATCAAGAACAATCTAGGGTTGTTTTTTTTAAATGTGGATCAAAAACACCTGTTTCAATCTCCAGTTGAGCGTGAGTCAGATATAGATCTACCTTTACTGTCAAGGGCTAAAAAATTCAAGTGTGATGATTTTTAAAGCATTGAGTTTACCACATCACACAATCAACTCTTCATCCTTCTTACATAGGGACACATACGCAAACAAATCCTCCACACAGACACTACGAAAAGTTTCTTGGGTAAAGGACAGGATGTAAACCAGATCAGCAAATTAAACAGCAACCTAGCCACCAGCTGCAACAGCCCTACTCAGATTTCCAAACCTCTGTCTGCTGCCTGTCTTCCCTTGCCTTTATTTCGCAGGCGTTTGTTTCTTTTGCCTTTTTTCATCCAAGTTGAAAACTTTTTTTTTCCCAGCAAGTCAAGGGCTTATTTAAGAGGAACAAGCTACGACAGAGCAGAAAGCATCCCGTCCGCTCCCTCCTTTTCCAAAATAACAGAAAGAGCTGCCCTGCTGAAGAAAATTAAAGGACAATGCCCAGGAGGCGACAGTGGCAAATGTCAGGTTAGAGCCAATTATTTCTCTGGGAGGAGGGTCTCTCAAAGCCCGCCATGCACATCTCTTTTGATTGAGGAGGGCAGGTTGATGAGAATATTCCCTTTCAAGAAGGAAGACCTTAGTTTAGTTTTTTTTATTCCGCACGAACACCCATAAACAAACCCACGCACCCCCAGCTACACCTCTACCCCACGCTTTCTAGCCTACGAAGGATGATCATCTTCTAATCAGTTCATTAGCCTTTTCTTTAAAGGTACCCCAAAGTTCACTCCAAAGTAGTCCGAGAGCTACCTGAACTGTTCGGAGGAAGAGATGCTGTTGCACCGACGCTCATCAATAAACCTCCCCCCCCTCCTTTAATGTCTTTCTCCCAAGCGCAGCCTCTGCCAAAACGCGGGACCTTCTGCAGCTGGAAGCAACGAGGCAGAGAAAAAACAACGCGTACCTTTCGCTGCGACGGTCGGTTAATTTCCCCACCGCTCCTCCACGGGAGGGCGGGGGGCTTCCTGAAAAAGGGAGGGAAGGCTGAGGAAACTAAGCCCTCCTCCTTCTCCTCGCTTTCTAGTGTTTTTTTCCTGTCAATGGCCACGGTCGTTGGATTCCACACACACACACACACACACACACACACCGCGGCTCCCCTTTGCCCAAGCCCCCGCCGGCTTTTAGCCCAGCCAGTCAGCTTAGCGACGGCGCCGTCTGCCGAGACAGCCTTGTGGCCCGAGGGCGCGCGACTCTTGGGCGGATGAGCGGCGGGCGGGAAAAGCGGCGGCGGCGGCGGCGGTTCGCGCTACCTGGGCAGCTTCCTCCCTCGCTCGCTCCTGAGGGCAGGGAGAACGCCCGGCGAGCTTTCAGGCTCGAAAGAGTTGCGCTTTCGTGCCCTCGCGCGGCACCAAAACGGGGAACCCGAGCGTGGCGTATCTCCCCCCCCACACGCACACACTCGGGTCTGACCTGCACCTGCTGCTCCCACGTGCGCCAAGGTGTGCAAGTTTCTCCTGTGGGAAATGAAAGGCTCGGGCCGTTCCCGCCTCGTCGGAGTCTTATAATAATAATAATAGTAAAGTTGGAAGGGACCTTGAAGGTCATCTAGTCCAACCCCCTGCTCAGGCAGGAAACCCTATACCATTTCGGACAAATGGCTGTNTCTCTCTCTCTCTCTCTCTCTCTCTCTCTCTCTCTCTCTCTCTCTCTCTCTCTCCTTTATTATTTTTACAAATAACTCAAGGCAGTGAACATATTCATCACACCTTCCTCCTCCTATTTTCCCCACAACAACAACCCTTTGAGGTGGGTTGGGCTGAGAGAGAGAGTGTGTACAACTGGCCCAAAGTTACCCAGCTGACTTTCATATACAAAAAAAAACACATTTAAGTATCACTGTAGTATCCAATATCATCAGATTCAATGATAACCTCACACTACCAAGCCTCTTGCTTAAGGAAGGTATGGTTTTGATTTTAGAAGTTCCCTCTCCCCCCTGAGCCTCTTGCACCAAGTCCTTCTCCCTGTAGCAAATAGCCCTGGAGTGTCAGCAAAGATGCTCCTGGTCCTTTGAGGCTGACCAGCAGTACTAGGTGAACAAGTCAATTTCTATGACCAGCCTTTGTGGAACATAATCCTGTAGAAGCAATATTGAAAGATAGCCTTGCAACAGCTCCGTAGAAACTAATCCAAATTATGTAGCTCTTCTCGAGATAATGATGTACCTTGGACACAACTACTCATTGTCTTAAACCAGGGGTCTTCAAACTTGGCCCTTTTATGACTTGTGGACTTCAGCTCCCAGAATTCCTCAGCCATGCACGCTGGCTGAGGAATTCTGGGAGTTGAAGTCCACAAGTCATAAAAGGGCCAAGTTTGAAGACCCCTGTCTTAAACACTGTAATTTAGTCATTTTGGAAAGGAAGGATATACAAATATTATTGCAAGCTATATTTAGTCTTTAGCAAAAAAAAATATTGGCTTACCAATTACCACAGTTTCATCAAATATAACTGGTTTAACAATTGTACCAACCTGAGAACTTGTAGCCAGATGTTAGCATAAGGAGATGGATAAAGAAGCAAATTTTGAATTGTGCTTGCATGTGGAACAAAATTACAAACTGAACATTGAAGATTGTGTCCTCAAATCAGATAGGTAGATACCAATCTTCTCTATCTCCTTTTCTCCTGGTCCTCTGCCCTTGTCCCTTTATCCTAAAAATAACCCATAAGATAGACCATGCCCCACTAACCAATTTTAAATGTGAATTATTTTAAACATGTTCTCATTTCAGCCCACAATAGATGTAGCTTAACATTGTTTCTCAATCAAACCATCCTTCCAAATTCAATCAACAGTTTGGCTCCAATATTTTAAAACATATTTAATGTTTCTGAAGGATATTATATATATGCAGAAAATGTTTTCCAAATTTATTTGAAATGTTGAATCAGATCAAAGTGACATCCAAAATGAAATGACAATTTTTCACAGTTTATTTATGCATCCTTAATTCTAACAAAGAAAATAAAAAATAGAAGACAGCTAAATAAGAAACATAGTGAAAATCAAAATCAAAATCAAAAAAGAGGGACAAGTCAACAACAAAGAATGTTAGAGGTGGCTAAGCTTTGTAAAGATGGTATCAGGAAGGCTAACAGTCATAATGAACTGAGATTAGTAAAGGATGCCAAGAACTGCAAAATATTGATTCAGGAAAGTTTGAATAAAATAGTATATATTATTTTACTTTATTTAACTTTAGTAACTGGATTCCTTTAATCAGTGGCAGCTTTTTTTGGCTCTCTTGGGTCTTGAAAAAAGCTGAGCTACTATAATGCGTAAATAGCACAGAGGTGCTGCATTTGTGGAAGATCATAGGCACTTTAACAAACACAAGAAAGTTATATACTGCATAAAGTAAGGAGTTGTATTCCAAAATGATTGAGGAGGGGATTGTGCATCTGAATCACTTTTTTTTCTTTTTACTTACTTCTGGCGAGTCCCTGGACTAGTCCCTGCAGTTTTCTCGGACAAGGTTTTTCAGGAGTGGTTTGCCATTGCTTTTTTCCTAGGGCTGAGAGAAAGTGAATGGCCCAATGTTACCCAGCAGGTTTCATACCTAAGGTGGGACTGGAAACCTAAACCCAATTCATAGATTTCTAATTAATAATTCAATTACAGAGTCAACTAACCTGATGCCCTAACCACTAGGTCTTGTATTTCTTGTGAATGCATGCATGCTGTTTCGTTCTCTACTCCCAGAAGTTCTCATTCTCCAACAAAATAAACTGATTTAAATCCATAGCAACATTTGTTGAGAATTAAAATGGTACTTTATTCAAGTATTTTTGTTTATAGCTTTATAATGTGCAATATACAAAGGTATTATAGCCTAATGGAAAAGGTTAAAATATTGCTTCTCTCAAATCATATGTAATTCTGGGATGATTCAATATTTTCTCTGCATTATTCAGAGAATGCCTAATTTTTGTAATATAAGTGAAATAAATATAAATTATGCAGTATTTATATAAAATTGTAAAATGTCTTGTAGCATCACACTAGTTAAACAATTTGATCTATTTACCCTGCTGTTTGACTGTAAATTCAATTAATACATAACCCATTTGTTTAAAAAGACTACTTTGCAATTTTATACAAGGTAATTTGAACAATTTACAATTTACCACTTTTCTTAGCAGTGAATTGTAGTAGTACATTATTCTTATCATTAGTCTGATACTCTACGAGCCTAGTGAAGATACTAACAAGCTTTCTCCTTCCCGACATCCACCAAATATACTGAAAGTACAATTCTCAAAATTTCTAGGTAACTTGGCCACAGTTGGGATGATTGTACAGTGAGCCTCTGAGCATTTATTAAAGCGGACCATACTACCAATATCAAACACTCTGTTACATCACTTTAACACAGCTGACATGTCATTAAAATGTAATGGAATGTTCAATAAATGATAAGTGAGCTAACTAATCAACTTAGTTATCAAATCAAAATATGTCAACTCTAGCATATTTATCTGGAAGCCATTGTCCTTGCCTCTAATTCTAAATATATTCAACTGTGGAAACCTAAGCCCAATTCATAGATTGATAATTAATAATTCAATTATAGAGTCAACTCCATTTCTCTTCTTGGAACAGGTAATGAATGAGTTGGATTCAAAGCAGAATTCCATTCAGAATGTTCTTACAACTTGAAAATTGAGACAGAATTTTAACTGATTTTGATTTCTCTGCAGCTCTCAGCCGCATGTGTCTCATTGTAGCAAAGAATTCTTAACTGATCACAATAGATTTTAAGATGTATCTCCCAGATCAGAAAAGTTAAATTGATAGGGAGCAATAGCTGGGTTATTCACCCATCTACACATACAATTTAGATATGCAGATATTACTAGAGTAGTATGAGAAGAGAAGTGCTTATGACACTGTGCTCCATGGAGATGGAATAAAATGAAACTGATGACATTATTACCAAGTTTAATAATAAGAATATGCTGATTTGATAAATTTATGGTTAAATGCTGGATTATTTGAGAATCAAATTCAGCATATATATGTGTGTGTGTGTGTGTGTGTACATTATTTTTTAGTAAAATTATTGAACACTTTCCCGTCTCTTTTTCATTTATTCTCTTCCATAATGAATGTCTACATCTTTGTCTAGAGTTTCACATTTGTGCCTAGAAACTCATGTAATTTTAGGGCAAAAAACAAGCCTTAGATACTGTTGTAGCCAGGAACAGAACACACGCAATGCAAATATCTATTAATGTATTTATAACATACAGAGAATTTCCTGGAAAAACAAGGCAATGCAGAATAATTTATAGGATAATTTATATGCACATGATAGTGTTCATTTGCATATATAAGTAAGAACTTAAATGCATACTGCTTTCTTTCCAAACTGGCAATATGGAAAGTGATTGTCAATTGAAGATGTTCTTATAGGTCCATAATCACTTAGATCCATTCATATAACAACTTTCATTGATTGGTCATATGCCTTCAAGTCAGTATCAACATTAATGACCCCATATGGAGACCTACTCCAGGACAATCTGTCCCCAACTTGGCCTCTCAGGTCTTTCAGCAGTGCACCAATTCCTGCTATAATCACATCTGTCCACCTTGCTGTTTTAAGAATCATGAGCTTCTTAAAGGAGCTGAGTCTTCACATAATGTGTCCAAAATATGATAGTTTGAGCCTGGCCATTTGTTACTCAAGCCTCAAATTGACCTCTTCTGTTATTAATTTGTTGGTTATCTTAATTATCTTTGAAATCTTCTCCAATACCAAAATTTAAAAGCACCAATACTATTTCCACACTTCTTCAAAGTCCAACTTTGTTAGAGCGTTACAGGATAAACCTGATCTTTTGTAGAGAAATGCAGAAACAACCTTGTTGTAGGTATGCAGGAACACTTAAGTCAGAAAGTAAAAAAAATATGAAAAACTTATTCAAATTAACCCTCCTTTGAATCTATTTCGTATAAAAGGAGATGGATGAAGTGAGCTTTCAAGTTTCTTTTCTTATACACAACAAGAATATTGTAGCATTCCTGTAATCCTAGCACAAGTTAAAGGACTACTGTAGTGTCTTTGTCGGTGTAGACACAGCATTGAACAGCTTTTCCAAGGTCGTCTTTGCTATCAAATCCTAGTCTGAGGCTTATTTCTTCAATGCTGGTTGATAATCAAGCCTAAACGTCAGAAGTTATCCAACATTTCAATATCTTCATTATTAGTTTGCAGACTAGTTGCTGTACCTGTTGTCATTGCCTTGGTCTTCTTTATTTTAATCTTAATTCCATGTTTTCACTGTGCTCCTTGAGTCATTACCAGAGTTTCCAGATCATCTGCATTTTCAGCAATTGGTGTCTCGTATAGCACAGGTTATTGATGTTTCTTCCTCCAGATTTAAAACTACATTCATCTTCCTCCAACAGAGCTTTTCTCCCTATATAGAGCAAATAAATAAGGAGAAGGTGTAGAGAATGGTTTCATTTGATCAATCAATGATTCAATTAAGTAACTATATAGCATGAATCACTAATAATATCTATTGTGTCTTTTCCTTTTCAAAAATCAGCTTGAAATTATGCTAGTTCTCTTTCCTTATAAGACTTTAGACTGCATACTCTGTACGTCTCCTTTTTAGACCTCTTCCAATTTTTTGGCTACTATGTCATTCTCCAGGTTCATTAATATAGTTAGTTAGAACCTTTTATTTTTATTATTTATTAAATTCATTATGACCACCCACTCTAAAAGAGTATTGCCCTTGCAATATCAATAAAATAATAAAATAAAATAAAATAAAATAATAAAATAAAATAAATAAAATAATAAAATAAAATAAATAAAATAAAATAAAATAAAATAAAATAAAATAAAATAAAATAAAATAAATAATAAAATAAAATAAAATAAAATAAAATAAAATAAAATAAAATAAAATAAAATAAAAATCAGTTAAAAGCACATAAAACATGATAAGGCAGCCTGAACAAAAACCAACATACTACTAAAAGCAAGAACAATGAGAACATGATAGGGCTTCTCAATGAACTACCCCAAGGATTGGGAGCTGAGCTAGGTCTTAGGGGCCTTCTGGATCCCTAGGATAGTGGGTGCCATTTATTTCCATGGTTGATTGCGGTTCCAGAGCTTATGGGTAACAACAAAGAAGGCATGCTTCCTGAGTCTTACAGGATGAGAACATTTAATTGAGGAGCCCTGGAGTATATGTACTCACTCTTCCCAAACATAACAGTCAAGAAGAAATTACTGGAGAGAGGTGGTCCTTCAAATAGCCAGAGTCTATGCCAGAGTTCCCCAACCTTTTGAGCATCAGGGACTGGTTCCATGGAGAGAGGTTTTTCTGCAGACTGGAGGGAGCGTGGTTTCATGTACTGCCTGCATCCCGCGGATGGGGCTTTGCTTGTTTGCGCGGACCAGTTTCTGGCATACCTCAGCCCAGTGCCGATCCATGGTCTCTGCCAGGGCTTTATAAATAACAACCCGTATCCAGAATTGCATTCACAAGGTTATTGGCAGCCAATGCAACTTATGAAGCAGCAGTGACACATGGACATAAAGAAGAGCTTGTTTCTGCTCAAACTATTGTATTCAGAACTGGCTGTAACTTCTGAATAGTTTTTGAAGATAGCCCTACGTAGACTGCATTGCAGTAGTCCAGTTGGGAGGTGATCAAAGTAGGAAAGACAATCCTGGGTAACAAAAGGGCCCAACTGGTGCACAAGATTAATGAGAATAAAATTATCTATGAAGATGAACTTATGCAAAGGCCCTCCAGGTCACAGCTGGCACCTGGTCACGCAGTAACTGCAGGTCCAGGAGGATCCACAAGTTGTGCACTAGTCTCAAATGGAAAAATGTAACTAGAAGCTCTTGTAAATAGCACATATCTTCTAAGATAGATTGGATCCCAATTGAACAGAATTTAAGCATACTCTTTTCATCTCTGTTTGATCTTCTTTAAACCTATCTGTCCATTGGCATATTTTATGATACCAATTTGAAGTTAGAAGCAACTTTTGAAAGACTTCTCTTATTTTTCCATATCTGTCCCCTTCTTCAGTGTCTTTACAGATGTCATTGTTGCACTGTCCCTTGTATCTTTTAACAGCAGTTTGGAATTGTTTGTTAAGAGTTTTCCTGATCTCTCTTTTTTGTTTATCTTCCCTTATTTTCTTGACAATTTCCATCTATTCTGACATCCAGTTTACTTTCTTCTGTTTCATAGTCTTTGGCAATCTGTTTTCACATTCATCCTTAAAAATTATTTGATTTCATTCTACAGTTCTTCTGTTTCTATATCACTTAAGTAGATGTTCTCTTTAACGAAGAGAAGGATGAGGGGGGACATGATAGCAGTGTTCCAATATCTTAGGGGCTGCCACAAAGAAGAGAGAGTCAAACTATTCTCCAAAGCGCCTGAAGGCAGGACAAGAAGCAACGGGTGGAAACTAACCAAAGAGAGAAGCAACCTAGAACTAAGGAGAAACTTCCTGACAGTTAGAACAATTAATCAGTGGAACAACCTGCCTCCAGAAGCGGTGAATGCGCCAACACTGGAAGTTTTTAAGAAGAGACTGGACAGCCATTTGTCCGAAATGGTATAGGGTTTCCTGCCTGAACAGGAGGTTGGACTAGATGACCTCCGAGGTTCCTTCCAACTTTATCATCATCATCATCATCATCATTATTATTATTATTAAAATGGCAGATGTACATTCAATATCATATTGTGGAAATTGCTTAGTGTTGTTCCTCCAGTTTAGGTTGACTTGGAACTGGCAAATAAATAATTCATGTTCTGTAGTACAATCGGCTCAATGTCACATCTTTATTTTCTTCCACCTAGGCAAACAAAACAAGAAATCACTGGATTTTTGAATTATTGCTAAGTAATTCTCTTGCTTCATTTCTGTTTCCTAGGGTATACATACTATGTTCATCTCCATACTATTTCCAGCTTTGGCATGTATTTTCCAACTACATCTTGCTTGCATGTTCTAGTCAGCTAGTTGCAGACTGGATTTAGCTGGTCAGCTAGTTGCAGACTGGATTTAGCTATAAAAACTCCTATTTTCTGCATCAGTGATTAAGTGATTGAATATAAACTTGGATAATCATATTAAACAGTGGTCCTTGAAGTCTAATTGATATTATTTTGTCATTGATTGTATTGTACCCACGCAGTCGCTCTCTTTCCTAAGAAAGCAAAACTGTTCCTTCTTTGTTTTTTATGGCCTTAGTAAGCAATATTATCTTCTGGCTGAAAATATCCAGTTCCTTTCAATTTGCTGATGCCTAAGATGTCAATCTGTAGTCAGTTCATTACATCTTTCACTCTGTTCAGTTTTCCCATGTTCATACTTCTTATGTTTCATGTCCCCACTGTAATTCTGTCACTAAAGAGATCATCTGCTCCATCGTCCTATATCACTACTGCCTAATATAGATGCCTGCTTAGTTTTAGCTGGTCAGCTAGGATTACCATCATACTGGAATTATATAATACTGGCATAAATACATTGGCATCCTGGCATTCTTTACTCCTCGCTCCTCACCTTGAAGCAGCCCCTATCACAACTATGATGAGGAAGCATATCAGGACTTCTGGAGATAGAATTTATAATAAGAAAGGGTAACCTTAATTCCTGAATTATGTTTATTTTAATAGATGCTAGATTGTGTCTTAAAATGGACAAATGATCTTTAAAATAAATGTACCAGATGCATTCAAGGACTTATATAAACTCAGAAAAAAATACTGAATAATTTTCTGTTACTTTTCCCTACCCTTACCAAGACTTCAAAGCAGGCATTGGTTTTTGTTAGATGTTCTCCTGATTATAGGTGCAATGCTCTGAGTAGGTTTAAATTAAGTCACACACCAAGTTAATTAAGGAGTGTACTCTAATTTCCTTTTGTACTAATATATTCATGGAAAGTTTCCATGCCACACTTGGAAGGAGCTTTAATATGTTTGGCAAAAAAAATTGTAGAGGAAAAATGTTATCAATAAATTGAACTCTAATTTTCATTAATAAATTTCTAGATGTATCAATTTTGATCTTTCCAGCTCAGCAACTATGAACTGCATCAAAACCCATTGCACTGTCATGGTAGAAGATATGGCAGTAAAATATAAATATTAGTTGTCTCACAAGTTCTGCTTCCTTGCCCTATAGACTCATTTTAAAAAATAGAACATACCGTATGATAGAATTTGTTCTACATTGAGAATAAATTGGTTATAGATTTGACTGCTTTAAATAGCTGTGAATGTACTGAATTGCAAGGCAATTCATAGATAGTTTAGAAAATTAATAAAATAATATTGCCAAGAGGGGTATACAACCCACATGAAAAGGGAGCAGTGGTTCAGTCATGCAGTTTTGGCCACCATCTTGACTTTATTTTTATTGCACTTCCATTCTACTTCACAGTTGCCCTGAACACTGATGATGGCAAAGCTCTCTCATTCTCCTGCATTTTGAAGGTGATCGAGTCATAACTTTGGGAGGAATAGAAAAACAATTTTATTACAGTAATCCTCATTTAACAACCATTCACGGTTATGATAATGATGAAAAAAATAACTTTACAACCAAACCTCACAGTGATGACTTTTGCAGGTCTGTAAAGCAAAAGACAGCTAAAGTAAGATCACAAGCACAGTTGGGATTTAAATTAGTGACTGCTTCACTTAACAACTGAGTTGCCAACCCTAATTGTAGTTGCTAAATGAAGATTACCTCTATAGTTGAATTTGAATTATGTTAGGAGCTGAAAAACTACAGCTCTTTGCTTTGTGTGGAGAAATTGAACATGACATGAAGCAGTCCAGAAGATATTAGATCCAAGTTATTTCAGAGGTGTTGGTGCCTGATGTTAAACTGCATTTGCTTTTCATCTCCACTTTTATATCCATAAATTGCTGCACTTTTATATCCATAAATTGCTGCATACACATGCAGCAATTTAAACCTTTAATGTGTTTTAGTCCTTATGCAACTTCTTCAATTACTGAAATTTCTCAGTGGGTTACAATGAAAAATAAAAGTAGTGTTCTGTATCCCTCAGGAGAAGAAAATTATTACTATAACACAAAACTTCTTGCCATTCTAGAGGAAGTGAGAATGGACAAATGTTATTTTGATAGGTTTTTTTTGGTACATTCAGTTTTAAATCAATAAAACGGTACTTATTAATATTTTAATTTTATACATTATTTAAACAAGTATTGTATTGCAGGTTAAGCCTGTTTGTAGTTGAGCATGAACAATCAACAAAATTTTATTTTCTGAATATTCAAGACTTTAATGAATGCAAAAGTACAATATGATGATTTAAAAAAATAACTTTAAGAGCTGAAGCTTCTTCAATTGGCATTGGCTCAAAGGAATCACAAAACACAGGACTGCATGATTTGTGGTGATACCAATTTCAAGTTATGAAGACTTCAACAAACAATCAGTATGTTTCAACAGCCTGAAAACAAACATGTTTATTATCAAAATAAAGTCCTACAATACTTTCTATGTCTCAGTCCTCAAAATATAGAAGAAACATAAAAGATCTCTGTTTTGCTTGAGATCTATTAAAATGAATTATGAGGAACAAATTAGGGTAATTCCTGGGAAGAAAAAACATCTTCTGATAATTTTTAGAATTTTGTTAAAGCCAAAGGACTAATAAGAATTATGAAAAATTATATATTACACATTATCAACTTTATACCAGGAAACAGGAACCATTCACAACAAATTATTAGCATTCAAGTAATGCATTGTTTATTTATTTATTAGATTTGTATGTCACCCATCTAACTATCCAAAGTGACTCTGGGCATATATCAGCTTGAAATGGTTTAAAAGAGCCATTACAAATATCATGTTTGGGATTCTA
>NW_015389689.1:0-13573 GCF_001527695.2 Protobothrops mucrosquamatus
AGGACACAAACACAGGAAAATAAAAATTGCCAAAACTGCATTAAGATAACAAAACAAGGAAGCCAGATAACTAAGACTTTGATTTACTATACAATGAAACCAGAAGGGTGCCAAGATAGCTCACCTAACACCTGTGCATACAATAGAACTACATATAAAGTTTGTAGAAAAGGAGCCCAAGATCAGTGTTATAACCCAATTTCCACAAGACTAGGAAGAAGGCAATTACACACCATTTTCAAAAAATGTTGCCAAGAAAACTGCAGGGACTTGTCCAGTCAAAAATAACTCTGACAATACGCAATATGCATGTATATACAATACGCAATATGCATGTATATACATAGACATGTCTCTCTGTGTGTAGTTCTTAGGTTTATCTAATTATTCCTATGATGCAATGGATTCTTTGTAGTAATTAATTTACAACCTAAGTCTTCGTAACAATATATTATTGTTTGCTTAATATGCTTTGAATGTTTTGACTCTAAGTGGCTCAGAAGCAGCATTGTATGATAAGAATACAATAACACAAAATGAACAAACACATCAACAATATAAATGCAATTAACAGTTATTATAGCCATAAAACCATAGCACTATATAGCATCAGTTAATAAAATATTCACCACATACTTAAGAACCTCTGCCTCCCATCTCAGTGTTAGTATGTTCAAAGTCATGGTTTTAATTGTTTCCTGAATATTAAAAAGAGAGGGTATAGATCTTTGGTGGGAGGAATTCCATAGGAGAAGAACTCTTGCAGAGAAGATTATCTCTGAGTTCCATTCTCATCATATCTCATAATACTGGGTACTCTCAGCAAGCCCTCTCTGCAAGTATATCTTGAATAGGCAGATTCTGTTTGGAGTAAGCCTTCTTGGGGATAGCCAGCTATGAGCCATGTAAAACTTTAAACGTGACCAGCCACAACTTGACATGAACCCAGAAGCAAATCCCGTGCTAATATAGCTTCCCAAAAATTGATGCTATAGGAAAGAAAATAAGAGGTTGTCCCAAGTTAATTTTGATCTGCTGTGTTTTGCTATTATATTTTCCAGATGATTTTAAGATCATTGCTATGTACAATACATATGTAGTAGTGCACAGTTAGTATTTTCACTGCTACTACTAGCGGTGAGGAAAAGAAATATTTTCTTAATAATATGTTTCCTTGAAAATAAGACCAGGTCTTATTTTCAGGGGGTGTCTTTTCCACTCACCTTGTGGTGGTGGCACTCACAGCCTGTCCAGCCGGCCCATTTCTTCTGCAGCTGAAGGAGCAGCTTTATTCTGCAGCTGAGAATGGAGCTCTGGCCTACATTTCACACCTTTCCAGAAGGCCTCTACAGCCGAGAACCAAGCAGGCCAGGGGAAGCCACAGAAGAAGTGGGCTGGAGAGGAGAGGCAAGTGTCTATTCATGGGAGGCCTGGTAAGTGGGTGCAGGGCATGTGGGGCAGCTCCACCCCCACCCCTGCCCTAGCTTGATTTTTAGGCCATGCCCCAAAACTAGGGCTTATTTTGGGGGTAGGGCTTATTTTCAGGGAAACACGGTAGCTATGTGAATACCAAATCCAGCAATAGGAATCAATCACTCCAGGATTGTTATCATTTGATAATTTGAATCCCTCAGTCAGATTCAGTTCTTTTTTTTCTTGGATTTGTCCCCTGACTTCAAAGTCCTCTTTCCTGAAGACAGATACATCATGAAAAAAAGTCCAAAGAATTCATAATGGATTCTGGCATAATAACATGCAAAGGGATTGTAACAGGAAGGATTTTATTATCACATCATAGTTTGGCAACTCTTCATATACCTATATGAAGAATTACCAAACTATATCTTAGTTATATACCTTATTCCCTCTACAAATATTATAATCTATTAATCTTTGTTTTAAAATGTATCATGGGGCACCATTACCCAATGCATTCTAACTTAACTGCAAGCACTATGTCTGTAAATTCTTTATTTGCCAATACTCCAAACTGAATATTACAGAGAAAATGTACTGCTGATGTAAGGACCTGCCTCAGTTAAACCTCCCAAGAAAGCAGAACTCTTGAAACTTGCATTGTTTCAACATGAACATTTTTTGAAAGGTATTGACAGCAGGAAAGTAAGGCAGGATCTGAGGATTTCCCGTGTGAAACGGTAGATTAAAATAAACCAATCAAATCCCCCCCAATTGTCCATCCGGCCGGTTTAAACAGAGCCAATCCATAGGTGTCAAATTGTTGTGGGAAAGAACCGATAAGACACGGCTCTCAAGGCTATCAGGTCTCTCCTCGGCTTCTTCCCTATGCCTGGAAATAAGGCAGATGGCTGGAGGCACATTCCATTCTCACCCCAAGAAAGATACTTCAAAGAGAAAGGAACAAAGCAAAGGAAATACAGTGCAGAAAGCCCATAGGTCCCCCTCCCCCCTATCAGAATGGCAGAACCCCAAAAAGAGGAGAAAGAATAGGAAAGAGAAGAAATAGGAGCCCCCCCTTAAAAAATGAAAGATCCACCTGGAGACAAACAAAATAAAAACAGGGAGATAAAAGGAAACACAACGGTTAGTCAGGTTTGCCAGGGTAGTGAGCATGGTACCTTTTAAGTAACTTAGGGGCTCTCACATGTTTTTTATGTACCCACTCATTTTGGGAGGCTGGGATCCCAAAATGCCACCAGATATTGGGTTGACCCATGGTGTTTTCTGGAGTGTAAGGACCCACCTCAGCTAACCACCCAAGAAAGCAGAACTCTTGAAACAGGCATTGTCTCAAAAGGAAACTTTTATTAGGGGTTAGTGACAATAGGGAAGTCAAGGTGAGATCTGGGGAAAACCCTGCTTAAATGGAATAGTTAAACCAGCAATATTCCTCCTCCCACCAGAGTCATAATGTCTATTTGAAATCCAGCCAATCCACAGGTGGCAACGATGTGCAGGTAACTGGCACAGTTGGCGTGCATCTCAAGGTCTTCTCCAGTTTTGTTTCTCTGTAACCGTCTCTTTGATAAGGGAGACACATTCCTTTCTCAAGTGGATAGAGGTGGAAGAGGAAAGGTAGAAAGTGAAAGTTATCCCAAGCGCAAGCAAATATCCCCCCTCCCCTCCCAGCAGAATGGAGGCCCCAAAACAAAAGCACAAAAGGATATATGCAAGGAGAACAATAGGGAATTGGGGCCCTGACATAAGGCCCCCTTAAAAGAACAGGAAATCCACCTAAAAGACAAAAAAAGGAAGGGAAACAAACAATATAGGTAAATCAATTTGGTTTATCCAGATATTGAGAATGGAAACATCTTAAAAGTTTAGGAGGTCTAACATGTTTCTTGTACACCCATTCATTCTAGGCAGAAGGGAGATTCTTCCAAGCTACCAAGTATTGTGTACTCGAGAGTCCAAAATGTCCTTAATCTCAAAGTGTTGTTCACCCTCAACCATAATAGGTGTGGGTGCCTGAGGGGCAGGAGGCCTAAGTTTAGAAGTGACCTCCCATTTGAGCAAATTGCAGTGCAAAGAGGGTGGATTTTCCATAGGTTCTTTGGCAAGTCCAATTCAACCATCACAGGATTGGTGATGCATTTGATAGGAAAAGGACCTACAAATTTAGGGCCTATTTCTTAGAAGGCTGTAAGGACTGCAAATACTTCATGGAGAGGTATACCTGGTCCCCAACCTTATATGGTTTTTGCTACACCCTTTTTTATCAGCTTGAGTCTTATAGACTTCTCTGGCTTCATCCAGAGCTTTCCTGATCACTGGCCAGGTATTTTGTAACTGTTTAATCCATTCTTGCAAGGAGGGGATTTCAGGCTCCTTGGTGAGGAGTTCAGACATGGCCACAAATGTTTGACCATTGGCCACTTGAAATGGAGTGAAACCTGTACTGGAGTACACAGCATTATTGTAAGGACCTGCCTCAATCCCTCTTCCTAAGAAAGCAGAACTCCTGGAATGACTTCATTCCAAAAGGAACTTTTATTAGGAGACGTTGACAGCAGGCATAGAAGGCAGGACCTGAGGGTTTCCCGCGTGAATCAATAGGTTAAAAGAGCATCTAGCAAACCCTACCCCAATAGTCCATCCAGTCAGTTCAAATGGGCCAATCTCCAGGTGTGAACCCGCTGTGGGAACAGTCTGATAAGATGCCGTTCCCAAGGTTGTTAGGCCATTAGGTCTTCATGCCTCTTCTTCCGCAGCCAGAGATAAGCCAGATGGCCGGAGGTGCATTCCGTTTTCACCCCAGGCTGGCATCAAGGGAAATAGTTCAAAGAGCAGGCAGATAGAGGGAAGCGGAGAGGATATATTGTAGTGGCTATAGCTAAACAAAGTAGATACATTGTAGCACCCACGGCTTTCCCCTTCCCCCCAGGAGCATGGCAGAACCCACAAGAATAAAGAATAAAGGAAACACCCCCAAACCTCAACACTTGGGTTCTAATAATTATTATAAGCCACCTCAGCAAATGGTAACAGGTCAGACCAATTGTCCTGTTGATAATTAATGAAACATCTCAGGTATTATTCTACAACTGAGTTCAGTCTCTCCCCCCCCCCCATTCGTTTGAGGATGATGTGAAGATGATAACCCTTGACTAGAACCCATCAAGTCTAGAAAAGCTTTCCAGAACTTAGAGGTGAATTGAAACCCTCTGTCTGAAATTATACGTTGTGGGGCCTCATGAAAACAATATACATTTTGCACAAAGAGTTTAGCTAAAGCTTTTGCAGTTGGAATCTTGGGGCATGGAATGTAATGAACCTCTCTAGAGAACAAATCTGTTATGATCCAAATTACAGTGTTCACAGCGCTTTCAGGTAACTACACAATAAAATCCATAGAGATCTCTTTCCCGGGTGCTGATGGACAGGCTACTGGTTGAAGTAGTCTTGGGGATTTCCCTTGCTGCTATTTAGTCACTGTGCATGTGGGGCAGCTGGCTACGTAGCTTTCTATGTCCTTTTTAAATGCAGGCTGTCAATATTGCCTTTTAATGAGATGTAATGCCTTTACAAATCCAAAATGTTTTCGAGTAATGCCCTGCTTGCATTACTTTAAGTTTTAAAGCTGCTGGGACATAAAGTTTTTCTTCAATCCATGCTAATCCATCTTTTAACACACACAGGTTATTGTGGTTTCGAAACCACTCATCGGTCTCTAACACAGATTTAAAATCTTGCAACAAAGTCTTTCTGATAGGGCTCTTGTGATTACAGAGGCTGCTAATTGACGAGGATGCAAAAATAGTTTAGTCACCTCTGCTTTCTTACTGTTATATTGTGGTAACCTGGATAAGGCATCAGCAAAAAAGTTCTCTCCCCCCCAGGGAGGTAATGAATAGTGAAATCAAAACAATGGAAATGTTGGGACCACCTTGCTTGTTTAGGGGAGAGCTTCCTGGGGGTTTTCATAGCTTCAAGATTCTTATGATCAGTTCATACTTGAAATGGTATTTTACTCCCCTCTAGGAATTACCTCCAAGTGAGGAGAGCCCATCGTACAGCATAGGCCTCCTTCTCCCAAGCTGCTCATCTCTGCTCAGTCTCTGATAATTTCCTAGAGGTGTAAGCACAAGGTTGTAATTGTCCTTCCTTATTTCTCTGCAACAAAACTGCTCCCACAGCCACATTGCTAGCATTCACTTGAATTATAAATGGTTGCTCTGGATCCGGATATTTCAAAACCTGCTCTATAGAAAAAAGTCTCTTAAGTTTCTCAAAAGCTGCTTGACACCCTCCTGTCCATTTTAACGATTGACTGGGATTTGGCTTGTCCCCCCTCTCTGGTTTTTAACAAGATTGGGAGGGCAATCTGTGCAAAAGATGGGATGAATTGTCTGTAAAAATTCGCAAATCTAGGAAACTTTGGAGCTGCTTTCACTTTCTCTGGGTCCATCTCTATCCCCTCGTTAGATATACGATAGCCCAAGTAATCAATACAATCTTTGTGAAACTCACACTTTGACAGTTTGGCATACAGTTTGGCAGAGCGCAGCTTTTTTAGTACTGCTCTGACCAATTTAATATGCTCATCTTTGGTTTCAGTGTAAATAAGAATATCATCTAGGTAAACCAAAACCCCTTTATACAGGTGATCATGTAGGACCTCATTAATCAGTTGCATGAATACTGCAGGAGCCCCTTGTAGCCCAAATGGGAGAACTTTAAATTGGAAGCAACCAAGTGGGAAATTGAAAGCAGTTTTCCATTCATCCCCTTTCTTTATCCATATGCATTAATAAGCTTCTCTCAAGTCCAGTTTGGAAAAAATTTTCCCTTTAGATAAGTGTGCTAACATGTCCTTCATTAAAGGTAGTGGATATATGTTCTCCACGCACACAGCGTTCAGACTCCTATAATCCATGCATGGACAAAGAGAGCCATCTTCCTTTTCTCTGAATAATACAGGGGCTGCTACCCAGGATCTAGTCGGCACTATGAAACCCCGCTCCATATTCTTTTTGATGAACTTTCCCAGTTTGTCTAATTCCCTGGGAGTTATAGAGTACATTTTTGGTTTTGGCAGTTTCATCCCTGGGATGATCTCAATAGCACAGTCTGTGGGTCAGTGAGGGGGGAGTTCGTCTGCCCTCTATTCGCTGAAAGCTTCAGCCAAATCTCAGTGTTCCATTGGGAAGGCTTTCAAGTCTGACTCACTGAGGGCGGAGGCAAAATTGCGGCGTAATTCACATTTCCTGCTATCCCCCCCCCATGGGAATTTTAACTGTTCTTCCCTCCAGTTGATCATGGGGTTCCATTTCTTTAACCAAGCCAGTCCCAGAACTAATGGCCAATTCATCTCTGGGGCCACAATAAAAGCCAGAGTCTCTGCATGATCTCCCAGGTCAATACGTAAAGGTCTGGTGGCAAAGCTGGCGGGTCCCCCCCTCCAACCAAGCCGTCCAATTGGCAGAAAGTAATTGGGGATTTTAGCCTCCTGAGGTACCCCACTAGTTCTGGGCTAATCATGCTTTGGGTACACCAAGGCACTGTCTTCCCAGTGCCATGTATAGAATTGTCTCTTTACTAGGTGGAGGGTTTTCACGAATCCAAAGTGTCCAGCTATCTTTGAGTCATGGCAGAGTTGCATAAATTTTAATCTCTGGGTTTTGGGGACATATAGTTTTCCCCCTACCCACGGCAGTCCATTATTCATTGAACAGAGATTTTTGTGGCTAAGGAACCACTCATCCTTCTCCAGTGCTTGTCTGAATTCCACACCTGCTGTGCTGTATAAGGGGCCCAGACTCTTTGCTTGCACTCTTGTGGTGACAGGAGCAGCCCTTCTCTATTTCCCTTAACATTTGCTATATCATATTTAAACAAGTAAATTTCTAATTATAACAAATTCAGTTGAGACATTTATCAATATATTTTTTGCTTATACATATCCATATCCTGTTTTTAAATTTTACCTAATTTTTAATTACAGTATTCCAATTTAACCTTTAACATACATAGTATTTAAGTTTCGAGTAACCCAAATTTCCTTTATTTCACTACATAAAAGTTATAATATCTAAAATACACATATTATTTTCTTAAATATATTCTTAATTTATTTCATAAACATTTTCTATTTCTCATCCTAGTACATCACCACTTACTAATAGAGTGTCCTTTATTGTCTCAAGTCCATCATCTGTATTATCTGGGCTAAACAATAATTCAAAGCTATTTCCAATAGTTAATTTTCATTTCCCTTATGAATCTAAATCCTAAATATTAAGCCAATTAATCCCTTAGTTTTTATCATTTTCCAACAATATTTAAATCTATAATCACATTTCCCTTCAACACAAAATCTTCCTTTAGCCCATTAGTTAAGACATTAGGATCTTCTGTCATAAATCAGAAGACTCCATTTTTTAAATCTAACTCTAGCTTTCTTTTTATGCCAACCAGGCTTCCATACCAATGCCTTTAAATCATCAGATAGATTTCCCTTCATTCCTGCACATGTTATTTGAATCAAAGGAGACCATCTAGTTATTAATTTTCCAGAGGAACTAGCCCATTTATAATCATTAAATTGTTGCCCTGGTGGCTCTGGTCTCCATATTTGCTCTAGTGTATTTATCTTCAATTCAGTCTGGTCTTCTTCCTCAGGTTTTTTCTGGTTTAAGTAAAAAGTCATGTCCAATTTTATGATTGTTGTTTGGTTGTCTAGGTTTTCAGTGTGCTGTACTTGTTGATCTTTAACACCCTATATCTTGGTATTACTTTCTTCCGCTTCTGTTGCTTTTTGGGTTGTAGGTTCTTTGGTTGCAATCAGGGTTCGGTTGTCAAAATCTTCAGTACATTGTACTTGTTGTTCTTTAAAGTCCTCTGTCTTGGTATTAATTTCTTCCACTTCTGTTGTTTTTTGAATTGTAAGTTCTTTAGTTGGAATCAGGGTTTCATTTTGTAGGTTTAAGTTGGTGCCTTTGTCTTTCAGTCTAGATTTAATTATCTCAGTAGCTTCAAGATTTTTTTCAAGTATAAGTTTGTAATTAGCCGAAATTTGTTGCTGGTCCTCCTCTATTTCTGAGATAGTTATGAATGGTTCTTTAGTGGAGGCTATTTTTTAAACAAGAGTCAGTAAGTGTTCACCTCCACAGTTCCTAAAAGCCAATTTCACCGCCCAGCTGTTCTCTCAGCTTTTTATCTCTCTTAGACAATACCAAGGACAGGTCTGGGCTGTAAGCAAGTCTCTTGGTCAAGAATATTCACTTGCTGTACCAAACGTCACCACAAGATGTCCCCGATAGCATTTATAGTCTTTTTCAGGACGGGCTGGGTTTTTATCCTTTCATCTTTTTTACAAGTAGATAAGGTAACAGATCCCTGTGAAAGTAGGAACTTTTTGGGTCCCCAAATATCAAAAAGATGCAAATCCAAATACTTAGTTGTTCTTTTCAAGGCTTTATTTTCCCAAGTAGTCAGACACCACCATTTTAGAGGGTGGGAAGAAGACGTTCCCTTCCCTCTCTCCTCACAGGGGAAAGAAATTTCAAGAGATTTTTTGCAGGAAAATACTTGGGATACAAAGAAGGTAAAATCTCACCCAATTTCTCCATGGTGCTTTCGAAGTGCTTGATAGTAATTTTGGCCTCGGCTGGTAATGGCTTAGTGATGAGCCATATTAATGGCCAATCTTTTCCCCGTCAGTTCGAAGAGCTGCTCTGGATCAAATGGGAGGGCTGGCGCCCATCCGTGATCAGTCGGAGGTCCTCTTCACTCTCATGCCCCTCCAGGGCGACTTCCGACTCTTTTCAGGGTCCCCCAGCAGGAGAAAACTGGATGGTGGAGAGAGAGCGATCGACCCGCATGTCCGCCAGTCCCATGAGCACAAATCGGAAGCCTTGAAAGGGGATTTTGTTCCCCTCCAGGAAGTATCTCCAAATAGGCATGGTTATAGAAAGGGATTGCAGCAAAGAAAAGTGCATTAATGAATATTATTGAAGAGTCCACAAATGTGTGAAGTATCTTTATATTAACGGTCATTGTTTGGAATTTCTATTTTTATAAACTTAAGACAAGACGAACCAAGTCAAATTTAATGTATGATATGGTTAGCCTCTCTCTAGGCAATAGTAGTTCCTGGAATTGTTGAAAGAAAAAAATCTTCATCACAGTCCAATCCAAGCTGGGAATAAACAAAATAGAGACTGCTTTAGAAAAAAGATTGTTGTTTATTGAAGAGCACAGCCAGACAGAAATATGACTCTGGGAAAGCTGACCACATGTTGCTGGGAATGGTAATTTTTATACTTTCTTAGGCTTTTGTGTTTCGAGTTCCTGTTCCTGTATCATGAACTTTGAGTTGAGGTTTTGAGCATGTCCTTTTTGGTATTGGTGGGTTAATCCTATTATGTGCTAAAGGTCATGTCTTTAGAGTTTGGTTGTGGTATATAGATTTTAGGAGTCTTCCTAATCTCATCAACTTCTAGCTTCCTGGCTCCAACCTTTCTGAAAAAATTAACACATCTGCATTTCTACAGACCTGGTTTCTGCTGAGTTTCTGGCTGGGGGGAGGGAGAAGTTTCTGCATTTTTTAAGATCTTCTCCATTATTCCTTTGGAGAAATATATTCTGCCTTTTAATATTTCCTTCTCTGGGGGGCTGACTTCCCACAGAATCATAAGCTTGGAAGGAACATTAAAAGTACTTTTTTCAACCTACCATTGATTCAGAAAGGGCTACTGTGTCAGACTTTTTCCTCCAGGTGAAAAAGAAGTTCACGAAGAGATGGGTGCTAGCCTATCTTCTCCCTGACATGCTAGTTTTCAAAGGGCCTCAGTATTTTCCATCTTTCAGAATGAACTGCTCACTAAACAATTCCTCAGTGGGTAGGTTTTTACAATCAGAATCTGTTTTCTTCATAGATTCTTCATGGAAACATCTGAACAATAAACACTGGACAGAGCACCCATAAAACCTTCATCATGTTTTCAGTATATAGATTATACTTTTGTGATCTGTAGCCAAGTAAAGAAGAACTTGGGGAATTTCTGGAAGACCTGAATTACATCCACCCAATTCACTATGAAAGAGAAGAACAATGAAGATTTCTCCTTTTGGATGTACTAATCATGAAAAATAAAAACCTACAGCTAGGTCATAAGATATTCCAGAAATCTATCCATAGAGATTAGTCCCTACACAAAAATTCCAAACATCCTCCAGGCAACAAGAGAAGCATAATCAAAACACTACTCATCTGTGCCAGACATACCAGCAAAGCCTGAGAAAATATCTGAGGAGTTAAGATATCTTAATCAGGCTGTACAAGACTATGGATATTCCACTAGTATATCAGGCAAGCATTACAACCAAAGCAGGCAAATGATAAGAAAATAGATACATCTATGTACAACCATCTCCTATAGGATAGGTATTTCTCCCCTACATAGAGAAGATCACTTCAGAGTAGGGAAATGATGTGATGGGGTGTGCACCTGTAAGGGCAATGGGGGAGCGCTTTGACAACACGGAGCTTTCCCAGAAAAACACTTAGATTAAAAGATCACCTTAAAGTGATCTAAAGGCTAACTAAATCCCAGAAATAATCAGATAAGCCAAGGACAGCAGAGATCCTCTCACAGGTTCCCTGTACCTATGGACAGGTATACATTGGAACTAAAAAACACAGTTTCTACACCCAACTGAAGGAACATGAGAGTCACTGGAGACTAAGGAAGCCTGAAAAATCATTAATGGAGCATGCATTATGCCATGATGATCATGAAATTCAATTCAAGGATACAAGTGCTGTCAATAACATGAAACCATTATGCACAAAGAGCGTATCCACAAACATCCCAACAGCTTCAGCAAGAAGGAAGAAAGTGAAGGTTTCCTGGTAAAGAAACAACAGGAAATCTGTTGTCTAGACCATGGTCACTACATCCTAAAGCCCAATACTACTGAATTCCACTTACCTTTTCAATTCCATTCAGTTCAGTGCAAACATTTATTCCACCACAGACCAATCTAAATAATATGGAGGAGTATAAGCAATAAAAATACTGAGAGTAAAGTCTATGTACTATGTAACAGGGGTCCCCAACCCCCGGTCCATGGACCAGTACCGGGCCGTGACATGCCAGCAACTGGGCCGCACAAACAAGCAAAGCCCCATCCACGGGATTCAGGCAGCACACAAAACCCTGCACCCTCCAGTCCGCGGAAAAACCTCTCTCCACGGAACTGGTCCCTGGTGCCCAAAAGGTTGGGGACCTCTGTTATACAACACCTAAAGCCATCTTACAGATGGTATAGGATTTCGATATAATGCTAGAAGTGATGATGCTAATAGTCATATTGCTGTATATATTACCTCTGCAATTATAAGAATATTAGAATTGCATTATAAAGTCTGAGGTAAAATGTCAGACCAGAACATTATTATGACTACAATAATGCAAACTATTGATACACTAGATATAGTGTTCATTATGCTGGTTTGTATTCATGATCTGTTCTTTACAGTATTTTATAAGCTGCAGCATCAAATGAGGCAGCTTTTATTGTTATTGAGGAATTGTAATTGGATAGTAACTTATAAAGACTGACTTGATTAGTACAAGTTGGGAACCTTAATTGCATAGAAGAGAAAAAGCATGTTGACTGTCTTTACGGAATGAGAATGGGAAGAAGATCCACCATCAGACTGGGGGAAACTGTGAGAAAACTGGAAAAGAAGGTACTTGAAGGTTTATCTCAGAAGAGACACCTTGGTACAGGTGTGAGAGAAGTGGAGAAAAAAGCATTTCAAAGAGACTGTGCCTTAATGAATTCACTATAATTGAAGCTGTGAGTTCATTTTTGCAATTTTCAAAGTTATATATTTTCCCAAGACTAGCATTAAATATACCTTCTTTATAATCCGTGCTGGTCTTTTTCCTAACCTGGCCAGCTGTTGTACATAGGACTTGACTTAGACTCAACTTGTTCAATGCTAAACACGCTTAGACTTTTTTTTCTTATTTCTTTCCTCCAAAATAGCTCAGGGGAGGGCATTAAAATACATTAATATCTTTTCTGTGGTTTGGGATTTCTAGTCATGGGAGGTATTCTGCCTGTACTACATACTATTAGGTACAACAGTTGGTAATGTTCTGGCTGAGGAATTCCTGAAGTTGAAGTCCACAAGTCATAAAAGGGCCAAGTTTGAAGACCCCTGTTCTAGGGTATTTGAATTTTCAATGATGTTTTTTCATTAAGGATTTGAATTAGAAACAAACATAAATCTACTGAAAATGCTTCTGGCTTTTCCCATAGCTTAATTCTCTGGATAGGATCAATTGTTGCCTTAAAATCAATAACACCTGGATATAAATAAAAAGCAAACTTGCTGCCCATTGGAATGTCTTCACCTATAACATTAGAGATACAGAATGTTGAGATGGTGGCTATAGAAATTAAATAAATAAATTAGTATATTTGAATGTGAAAAACAAAATAAACTTCAGAAAAGAAGAGTGCCTTCTAGCTTGAAGTTCTGTAGTCTAAAGATAATGTAAATTAGTCCACTCTTTAATTTAGATATGACTATACAAATATTTTGATTATATGATTACTTTTTTAAAAAATAATGTGCATACTGTATGTTCCTATTTCCTATTTTAAAGTAACCTTTTGTGATTGAATCACATTTGTTACAATATCTTTCTTTTCTTCTTCCTTGAGTATAAGGTGATTAGGAGGTAAAATGCGCATGCCTGAAGATGGCGGACGTCTGTACGTAGCTCCGCAGTAGTGGAGACCGAAATGGGCAGAGGGGAGCCTTGGAGGCCCCCCGAAGGTCTGGAGACCCGTCCCCAGGCAGATTTCTCCCCGGTGAGTTCCCCGGGACTGGATTTGGAATGCGAAGGGACGCGGGGGCGCGGAGCCGACCGGGTAGCTGTTTTGTCGGCTTTCCCGGCCTTTCCGGCCTTTCCGTCCCTCGGCGCCCTCGCTGGCGGTTTCGTCTCTCGGCCTCGGCCTCGCTGGCGGTTTTTCCAGCGACCGGCGGTTTCTCCAGCGACTGGCGGCCCCTCGGCCTCGGCCTCGCTGGCGGTTTCGTCCCTCGGCCTCGCTGGCGGTTTCGTCCCTC
>NW_015389689.1:16411-20365 GCF_001527695.2 Protobothrops mucrosquamatus
TAGGGAGGATTTTAAATCGGGTTCACTTTTTTAGAAAATTTTAAACAGCACAACTCTAAAATATTTGGTTTTAATTGGTTTTATTCGGTGGGGATTGTAAATATGTTTCTGTTTTTAAATATGTTGTGAGCCGCCCTGAGTCCCGTTGGGAGAAGGGCGGGATATAAATCAAAAATAAAGTAAAGTAAAGTAAAGTAATTACAAGGAAAACAGCCTAGTGTTTACAAGTCTCTGCTTCTAGACCTCGTTTTACTTCCTGAACAATGTCCACAGTTCTGCTGGGAACATAACAAAGCAGTGTAAGAAGTCTGCAAAAATGTAAGAAAACTTAACTGAGACTAAAGAATGGTAAAGAAAAATAGCTATTAAGGAAGCATTCTGTAGATCCAGAAAATTAATAGAAAGAAAATCACCCAAAAAGGTTTAAGAAATTCACACTGGGCTTTGGGAAATTATTCTCTTCATACACTTTTGGCAAAAGATACCTCTAATGATGCCTGTGTTTTTAACAAGCCACTTGAAATCAATTAGTTATCTGAGGTTGAATGTTTTATTTTCTATTATGCATACTAAGCTGTTCCACTGATTTGAGGCAGAGACAGGGAAAATGCCTTTAAAAACACAAAAGACTAATCCAGTGGAAACATAAACATTATGGAAACTTGATGGGATGAAACCCACAAATGGACACACAGCTAGAGGGATTTAAATTATTTAAAAGAAACAGACCAAATAAAAGAGGAGCTGGAGTTGCTCTCTATATAAGAAATCACTACAGAAATAGAGCACAACAATGATGCAAACTGCCTTGAATGCATTTAGGTCAATATAAAAGGGGGGGGATGACAATATAAAAGGGGGGAATGCCATAGGTGCATACCCAATCAAACAGAGGAAACAGATGAACTTTTTGCTTGTCACTTAACTAAGGTATGTAGGAAGCACATCACAATAGTAATGGAGGACTTTAATTACCCCGACATCAACTGGGAGACAAACTCTGCACCAAGTGGAAGATCAAACAGATTCCTGACAAACCTAGCAGACAACTTTGTCTCCCAAAAATTAGAGAAGGGAACTAGAGGATCAGCCATATTGGACTTAATTTTCACTAACAGAAATGAAATGATAGAAGGTGTTGAAGCCACAGGAACCTTGAGGGAATGATCATGCAATATTGGAATTCAACATTATGCAAGCACAAGAAATAAAACACAGTCCAACTAGACTCTTGGACGTTAAGAGAGCTAATTTCAATAAACTTAGAGAAAGTTTGGGAAAGATTCCATGAATGAGAATCCTAAAGGGGAAAACAACTGAAGAAGCTTGGGAAATTTTGAAAAGTGAGATTATAAAAGCCCTGTCTAACTCAATACCAACGAAGAAAAAAAATAATAGCTCTCAAAAGAAACCAGCATGGCTGCATAAAGAATTCTCTGATAAATTGAAGGACAAAAAGGACAAGTATAAAAAGTGGAAAGAGGGGCAGAATATCGGTAAATAGCCCCAGCCTGCAAAGATGAAGTGAGGAAAGTAAGGCTCAAAATGAACTAAGGCTTGGACAAAAGTCAAAAATAAGAAAAAACGTTTCTTTTAACATGTAAAAAACAAGAAAAAAGTTAAGGAAATGATTGATCCATTGGTAAGAGAAAGTGGCAAGAAGGTGACAAGCAACAGGGAGAAAGCAGAACTACTTAACTTGTTTTTTGTATCTGTCTTTACACAAGGGGAAAAAATAGTCCAACCTATCAAAAACAGTACCGTAAAAAACAGATTAGAAACACAAGTTAAGATAGGCAAGAAAATGATAAGTGAGCACCTGTCCACCCTAGATGAGTTCAAATCACTAGGACTAGATAGATTATGCCCCAAGGTTCTGAAGGAACTGGCAGACGTGATCTCAGAACACTGAACTATATCTTTCAAAGATCCTGGAGCACTGGGGAACTACCAGAGGACTGGAAAAGTGGATGGTCACATAACTATGACCCAGCAGTGTGCAGCAGCAGCCAGAAGAGCTAATACAATCCTGGATTGTATAAACAGAGGCATAGAATCAAGATCATGTGAGATATTAGTAATGCTTTATAAAAACCCTAGTAAGACCAAACCTAGAATACTGCAGCCAATTTTAGTCACCATATCACAAAAAAGATGTTGAGAGTTTGGAAAAAAAAATCAGAGAAGAGCAACTAAGATGATCAAAGGCCTGGAGACTAAAACATACAAAGAATAGCTGCAGAACTTGGGTTTGGCTAGTCTAAAGAAAAGAAGAAATAGGGGAGACATGATAACAGTATTCCAGTATTTGAGGGGCTGCCACAAAGAAGAAGGGGTCATGTTATTCACCAAAGCACCAGAGGGCAGGACAAGAAACAATGGTTGGAAACTGATAAAAGAGAGAAGCAACCTGGAATTAAGGAGAAACTTCCTGACAGTGAGGACAATTAACCAGTGGAATAGCTTGCCCCAGAAACTGTGGGCGCTCCATCACTGGAGATTTTTAAAAAGAGGCTAGACAGTCATTTGTCTGTGATGGTATAGGTTCTCCTGCTTGAGCAGGGGACTGGACTAGAAGACCTCCAAGGTCCCTTCCAGCTCTATTCTATTCTAAAAGAACTGATATAGTTCCCATCTTCAAAAAAGGAAAAAAAAAATGATCAGGAAACTACAGACCTATCAGCCTGACCTCAATACCTGGGAAGATTCTGGAAAAGATAATTAAGCAACGAATCAGCAAACACCTAGAGGCAAACAAAGTCTTTACCAAAAGCCAACATGGGTTTGTCAAAAACAGATTATGCCAGACAAATCTTACTGCATTCTTGGACAGGTGACAAAATTAGTGGATCAGAGGAATGCTGTGGATATAATTTATGTGGACTTCAGTAAGGCATTTGATAAGGTAGACCACAACCTACTACTTGATAAGATAGAAAAATGTGGGTTAGACAGCATCACCACCAGATGGATTCGTAGCTGGTTGACTGGCCCCACTCAGCATGTGGTCCTCAATGGAACTGCATCTACATGGAGGAAAGCTCTGTTCTGGGCCCAGTGCCTTTCAACATCTTCATCAATGATTTGGTTGAGGGGATAGATGAGAAACTCATCAAATTCACAGACGACACCAAGCTTGCAGGAATAGCCAACACTCCAGAAGATAGGCTTAAGATACAGAAGGATTTTGACAGACTTGAACATTGGGCTCTATCTAACAAAATGAAATTCAATGGTGAAAAAGTAAGGTTCTACATTTAGATAAGAAAAACCAAATGCACAAGTATAGTATAGGTGGTACCTGTCTCAATAGTAGTAACTGTGAGAGGGACCTTGGAGTCCTAGTGGACAATCACTTAAATATGAGCCAGCAGTGTGCTGCAGCTGCCAAAAAAGCCAACACAGTGCTAGGCTGCATTAACAGAGGGATAGAATCAAGATCACATGAAGTGCTAATATCACCTTATAATGCCTTGGTAAGAGCACATTTGGAATACTGCATCCAGTTTTGATCGCCACAATATAAAAAAGATGTTGAGACTCTAGAAAGAGTGCAGAGAAGAGCAACAAAGATGGTTAGGGGACTGAGGATAAAACATACAAAGAATGGTTGCAGGAATCGGGTATGTCTAATCTAACGAAAAGAAGGATTAGGGGTGATATGATAGCCGTGTTCCAATATCTCAGGGGTTGCCACAAAGAAGAGGGAGTCAAGCTATTTTCCAAAGCACCTGAAGACAGGACAAGAAGCAACAGATGGAAACTAATCAAGGAGAGAAGCAACCTAGAACTAAGGAGAAACTTCCTGACAGTTAGAACAATTAACCAGTGGAACAACCTGCCTCCAGAAGTGGTGAATGCTCCAACACTGGAAGTTTTAAAGAAGAGACTGGACAGCCATTTGTCTGAAATGGTATAGGGTTTCCTGCCTGAGCAGGGGGTTGGACTAGATGA
>NW_015389689.1:20410-28301 GCF_001527695.2 Protobothrops mucrosquamatus
CACAGTCTTTCTATTTCTATTTGTAGGTCTTTGTATTTTGTTATCTTCTCCAGTTCTTTCTCATCTATTCTGCTGTCTCCAGGCACTGCCACGTCCACTATCCAGACTTTTTTGTCTTTCTTATCGACAATTGTTAAGTTCGGGGTGTTATGTTGCAGGTGCTTGTCTGTTTGAATTCTGAAGTCCCAGAGCAGTTTAATTTTATCATTTTCTATGACTTTCTCTATTTTATGATCCCACCAGTTTTTGCTTACAGGCAAATGATATTTCTTGCAGATCTTCCAATGCACCATTGTTATTATTATTATTATTATTGTTGTTGTTATTATTATTATTATTATTATTATTATTATTATTTTCTACAATTAATGAAGAGACTGGACATCCATTTTTCTGAAATGATATAGGGTTTCCTGCCTGAGCTAGAGGTTGGACTTGAAGACCTCCAAGGTCCTTCCAACTTTATTATTATTATTATTATTATTATTATTATTATTATTATTATTATTATTATTATTATTATTATTATTATTACTACTACTACTACTACTACTATTACTATCACTACTATTACTACTACTATTACTACTATTACATTTCATTATCAACTATGGGGCTAGTTAGTTATGCTTCATCAACCCTGGAGAAGCCACCTTGTTGAGTGCTCTGGTTACCTCTGTATTGCAGAAATCTCTTATGGAACTAAGAAATTCCATAAGGCCAAAAGAAAATTGTTACTGTGTAAGCTATTCTAAGATGGCATCTCATTCTGGAAAGAGAATTTATGGACTTTGGGATACTTGTTTTACATTTCTATATGTGTCATTTTTCCTACTATTTACAAATCTCTTATTGTGAGTTGAGATCTAGTATTTGTACAAACCTTTAAATTATCCTTGAGAAAAAAAATGGGTACTTAAATCAGACTCAGTCTGGAATACTAGATATAATCTGTCTCAGGTTTATAGGAATAAAAGATCAAAATTCCTATTTACCATACCCTTCAAATATTATATACTGTAGAGAGCCAGTTGGGTGTACTGTTTAAGGTGCTAACTTAGAAATAGGAGAATGGAAGTTTTAGACCTCCCTTAGGCATGAAAAACAACAGCTTTACTTTGGACCTGTCACTCTCTTTCTCAACCCAACTCATTTCACAAATGTAATAATAATAATTACTTTACCCAACCATAATAATAGCAATCTGCCTATCCCAGGTCCTTAGGAGGAAATCAGTAGGTAGACAAAAATGCCAAATTCAGTCTAAACATCTGACTAATTGTACAACCAACCATAATAATAATTATTTTAGAATTATGAGTAAACACATTGGGACAATTTTTTCTTTTCTTCAACTTTGAAACCACAATTTGCTTTCATGTAACTGTAATCCAGTGGTTCTCAACCTTTTTAATGCCGCGACCCCCAACCGGTCGTAAGTCGAGGACTAAACCGGTCGTACGTCAAGGACTAAACCGGTCATAAGTCGAGGACTAAACCGGTCGTAAGTCGAGGACTACCCAACCGGTCGTAAGTCGAGGACTTTCCCTGCCCGGGAGCGCCGCGCATGCGTGGTTCTGCCCCCTGCGCCGGCCGAGGCGTAGCTGGCAAGCAGCAGAGACAGAGCAGGCCGACCACCAGCTGGCCCAGCCCAAGGGAGGTAAGGCACCCACCGGAAAAGGGGAAAAAAATGGCGGACAGACTTGGTTGGCGACCCCCGTGAAATGGTCGATCGACCCCAAATGGGGTCGCGACCCATAGGTTGAGAACCGCTGCTGTAATCCTTTCAATTCAGTTGATTTACACTGCATGTTTTAAGAAATAAGGTTATTTGCCACTTACTAAATACAAGAAATAATTGTATGGACTGATATAATGTGGCTTTCCTAATTGTTATCTTAAGCTTCATTGTGTTGAGTATGAAATACGGTAGCTTTTTCACAAATCTTGGAAGAGTCATTCTCAGCAGAACTATTCATGAGTGAATAAAACTGAAACATAATTATGATGGCTATATCTTTGTCAGCATTTTAAAATATATACTGATAGACTAAAGAAGTACTGATAGTGCTGTGAAAACAATGGCATATGAAGGCTTCGGGGGTTTTGTTTGATTGTTGGTACTTGTCTGCTAACTATGAATATGATTATGATCACTATAACCTTATGCTAATGAGTGATCCATTAGCTCAAATCTAATGATGTTTGAAAAGCACAAAAAACTTGAGTATTCTCCCAAGCCTTAGGATAGGGAGGCTGGTGAGCTCCTGTAAGATTTTGTATTGTTGTCCTCATTATCTGTCTTTCTACTTTATTGTTCTTGCTTTTTATAATGTAAATTCTGAAAAGTAATTTGGAGTTGGGAGTTCTTTAAACTTATATACAAATAAATTTGGAGAGCTTGTTGAAAATTTAAATAATTATTGTTGAATTATATAAGCCCAATCTGAAAACATGTGTCCCCATTTTTAAGAATGAAAAATGATATAATTAATAATTCTGGGAATGAAGTCCATGCAGATGAAAACTGTTGAGGTTTAGAAATATTGATTTAGATTGTCTGCCTAAACTGAAGATGAGAAACCAATGATCTCCCAGATATTGCTGAAATAAAGCTACTAGCATTAGCTTTACCATTGGCAATAGTGCTAATTGCTTAGAATGTCATTAGATGACAGACAGTATGCATATCATTTGTTCCTTACTTCTGACCTAGATATTGATCCACTATCCTTCTCATTGAATCTTACCAGCTTTTAGAAATCCAGTTCATATCTGCATTATCCTGAATATTCCTTTCTCCATTGAAGAAGGGATCTGGTGAATATTTTCTGCAAATGGTTTTACTTGAGTAATTGTCCTACAATCTCTGTGAAGAACATAAATTGATATTTGATAATACTAAATTTGATATCAAATCTTTGTAGAACAGAATTGCTTTGCTTTCATATTTAATAATGCATATGACATTATAAAAGTCTGTAAATATTCTGAATATTCTGAAATAGCAATTTAGGTCCACATAGCATGCATTAATTCATTATAGTTTTATGAGAAATATATGAAAAACAGTTTTGCTGAGTATGAACAAGGAGCTTGTATGTAACAGGTTCAGTGTATCAAAATACCATCTTGGCAAGATTTATCTGCAAAGAACATCAGGTGGAACAGAAATAAAAAAAAATTGGTCTTAAATGTCAGTAGCTAAAAAAAATAACAGACCCTTGTGAAAATTGCCCAGATCTGTTTAGCTGTCCAAATATGACCTTTTAAACCTATCATGCTGTTACCTAACTCAAATTTGAATAAATTCTTCACAGATTTCATATGAAATAGGACATTGATTATATTCCTATATTTCAAAATTTGTACAATAGAGATTGATGCAATGGAAAATAGAACTGAAATCATTGTATTATAACTCATAGATCAAATATATGATCTATGTATTATGGCAGGGGAAAGCTGTTAAGTAAGCAACCTCAGATATGGGTGGTTCTAGGGTGATACAGAAACTGCAAAGCCAGTAAGTAAGAAGTTACCAAAATTCTGCTTCTGGATTCAATTAAATACTCACACAGAGTTGCTATAGAAATTAGCTGTTTATTCAAAGTCAAGGAGAAAACAGCAGAGAAGGACAAGAGCACAATACTAAGACAGCAATACTCCTTTTTAGCTGTTGGACCCTATTTGGCATCCTTAAGAACAGGGGGAAAAAAGCAAGTTTGACATAGTGATAATAATAATAATAATAATAATAATAATAATAATAATAATAATAATAATAATAATAATAATAATAATAATAATAATAACAACAACAACAACAACAACAACAACAAAATTGGAAGGGACCTTGGAGGTCTTCTAGTCCAACCCCCTGCTCAGGCAGGAAACCCTATAACCGTGGTGGCGAACCTATGGCATGCGTGCCAAATGTGGCACGCAGAGCCGTCCCTGTGGGCATGCGTGCCATTGCCACAGACAGATGGACGCAGGGCCGGGCTCCTCCCCTTCCCCTCTCTACGCATGCGGAATCGGGGAACAGCAGTGAGAGCTGAGTGGGGTGAGGGAACCTATAAAAGGAGCAGTTTTGGTGGGAGAGTGAGTGAGTGGTCTTTGGATGCGACCAGTGGTGGGTTTTAAATCGTTTAACAACCGGTTCTCTGCCTCGCCTTCCCTCCGTCTTGGTCGGGCTGGGCTGCTCGGGGGGTTGACTGGGGTGGGTGCAGGAGGGTGGGGGTCTTCAGGTCCTGGCTGGGGGAAGGCAAGGGGGTCTGGCTAGGGGGGGAACGGGAGGACCGGGATGCCTCCATGGAGGAAAGCCACCCCCCACGCCGGCTGAGCCTGTCATACACACTGCAGTCACATAGGATTGCATAGAAGGGGCACCAGGCAGGGGGCTGGGGGGCGGCCGGCAGGGGGGAATGAGAGCTGCCCTCTCCCTTCCGCAGTACAGCTACATCGGTGTGGATGGAGACGGCCCCGGGATGGCTGGAAAGGGCCCTCACCTAGTGCGGGCCCTGTCTACATGGTGGCTCTGACAGGGGCGATGGCTGCTGCTCCTCCTGCTGCTCTGAGCCCCTTGACTGGCAATCACACAAGGAAGCAGGAGGCAGTGGCAGTGATCCCTGCATCACCAAGCCTGGCCAGCAGCAGATCTGGAAGCGAAGCTGTGCCACCCATCCTTGTGCTGGTGGAGGCAGCAGTGGGGGAAGGTGAGCTGTGGCATACACCCACTCCTCCCTGCTGCCACCCCACATCATCCCGCACACACATCCCAGAGGTGCACACGGGACGATGTGGGGAGCAGCGGCAAAGGGTGGGCAATGGGTCTCCGTGGCCAGTTGGCTGTGGCTGCTGATGGACACCATTGGCCCCCATGCACTCACTGTCCTCTGTGTGTGGGGGCACACTATCTGTATTTTGGCACTAAGAAATCCCACTAATCTGCCCAGAAAGGAAAATTTGCATTATTAATTTTTTAGAACTAGAGCAGAATGGGAGAAAACAGAGAAATTGCTGAACTGAAGAACAAGTTGGATTGAAAATCTTCACACAGTCTCAGAATTAATTTATTGGAATTTCTAGAAGAAATACCTATAGCAGGAGCCCCATCGGCGCAGGCGGAGACAGCCCTGGGACGGCTTGAAGGAAGCCTGGCCCATCCACTCGATGGCTCTGATGGGGGCGGCTTCTGCTGCTGCTCCAACCGGTCAACCATGCAGGGAAGCAGGAGGGGCAGCTGGTGCGTGAGATCTGCTGCCTCGTTGGGCTGCCAGCGAGCAGCCGAGGCAGCTCCAGACCCCCAGCTGCCCCTCCACCTCCTCCTGCTTCCCTGCATTGTTGACTGGTTGGAGCAGCAGCAGAAGCCACCCCACTCAGAACTGTCGAGTGGATGGGCCCAGGCCGGGCAAGGGCTTTCTTCCGGCTCTCCCAGGGCCGTCTCCGCCCACGCTGATGGGGCTTCATGGCCAGTTCACATGCGCCCCCGTGTGCAAGAGCCCCCCCCCACCCTGCCAAGCAAGCAGAGCTGTGGCATCTGCGGCAGAAAAGCACAGGCAGGCAGCTGCAGCTCTTGCTCCCCTCTGGCCTCCATCTAACCGAGGCCAGAGCTCGGTGCGCCCAGCTGGCCAGCGATGGGCTGGAGAGCGCCGGACAAGGATGAGTGGTAGGTGGGGTGGGTGCTCCCGATGTCTGCAGGGGAAGAAGTGGCGAGGAGGCTCCGCACCCAGCCCAGTTAAGCCCAGCCCCGGCATGGCAAGTGAGGCAGCAGCCCCACATGTGTCCCTGAGCGTGAGCGCGCCCCTGTCCTGCCAGGCAAGTGGAGCCACAGCATCTGCAGCAGAAGAGCGCAGGTGGGCAGTGGAAGGCACAAGGAGCCCCGGTCCAAGCACAGCCCCTCCCCACTCTCTCCTCCCCCTCTTGGAAGAGCTGTGGGGCTCAGGAGCCTCCCCCCATGCCCTCCACACCCCGCAGGGAAGAAAACCATCACGAGACACTCTTCTGTTTTAACTTTTTTTTCTTGTCGCTTTTTGGAGTTTTCATCCTGCTTTCATGAGATGGCAGTGTTTGGGAGGGGGGTGTTGCTGCCCCCTCCCCCCAAGCCATCAGCTGAGCAAGACAGCCCTCCTGCCCACTGCCCCACCCACTAGAGACCCCCTGCATCTCCCCCAGCTCTGCCCGGCCCCCACAGGCATCCCTCCCCAGGAGCAACATCAAGCTGGCCATGCCCACCCTGGCCATGCCCACCCAGTCTGCCATGACCACCCAGTGGGCAACGCCCATCCAGCAGGCCACACCCACCCAGCACCCAGCGATACATAAGTGGGTTTTGGGTTGCAGTTTGGACACTCGGTATCTAAAAGGTTTGCCACCATTGCCCTATACCATTTCAGACAAATGGCTGTCCAGTCTCTTCTTAAAAACTTCCAGTATTGGAGCATTCACAACTGATTAATTGTTCTAACTCTCAGGAAATTTCTCCTTGGTTCTAGGTTGCTTCTCTCTTTGATCAGTTTCCATCCATTGTTTTTTGTCCTGCCTGGTGAAGGCTAGAAATGGGGATGTTGTAACATGAGGTTTATACTAAAGATTTATGTATGCTATTGAACTATTGATTAACCCAGTCACCACATTGCTTTTTAAATACTCAATTGTAAAATGAGAAAATTAATAAAATATTATAAAAAAGAAGAAGAAATGGTTTGTCACTGCCTCATTCCTTGGGCTGAGTGAAAGTGGCTGGCCCAAGGATACCCAGCTGGCTTTGTGCTCAGGTGGGACTAGAGCTCATGATCTCCCCATATTTAAATGATTGTTCACTAGGACTCCGAGATCCCTCTCACAGTTACTACTATTGAGCAAGGTACCCCCTATACTATACCTGTACATTTGGTTTTTCTTGCCTAAATGTAGAACCTTTTAGAACAGTGGTTCTCAACCTTTTTAATGCCGCGACCCCAACCGGTCATAAGTCGAGGACTAAACCGGTCATAAGTCAAGGACTAAACCGGTCGTAAGTCGAGGACTACCCAACCGGTCGTAAGTCGAGGACTTTCCCTGCCCGGGAGTGCCGCGCATGCGTGGTTCCGCCCCCTGCGCCGGCCGAGGCGTAGCTGGCAAGCGGCAGAGACGGAGCAGGCCGACCACCAGCTGGCCCAGCCCAAGGGAGGTAAGGCACCCGCCAGAAAAGGGGAAAAAATGGCGGACAAAAAAAAATGGCGGACAAAAAAAATGGCGGACAGCCTTGCTTGGCGACCCCCGTGAAATGGTCGATCGACCCCAAATGGGGTCCCGACCCACAGGTTGAGAACCACTGTTTTAGAACTTTTTAGCCTATACATAAACATTAATTTTCCATCAATGTTCAAAGAAAAAAACAACAACCACACTGTTATTTATGATTTCCAAATATTTTACGTTAGGTGATCAAAATTTCCCTTATCTCAACTTCTCCCTTTTTCCCTTTTCATACCAAAGCCTAATAGTCTTGTTACAATCTTAGCTATTCAATTATAATGTTACTTTATTTTCTAAAAGTTATCTATTTCCCACCATATTCAACCCCGTAATTAGTAATATAATATCCCCTCTAATAAATCAACGCCATTATTTTCTTCAGCCGTACTCTGGCTTTCTTGCTTTGCCAGCTAACCTTCCATGTCAGTGCCTTTGAATCGTCAAATTGTTCTCCCCAACATAGAAAAATCATCAATAATCTATAGAATCAACTGTAGAGACTGCTCCAATAACTATGTTGGGGAGACCTCAAAAAGGCTAAAAACCAGAATACAGGAGCACAGATTAGCAATCAAAAGAGGGGAACAATACTCGCAACTATGGACGCATATGGCAGAGACTGGGCACCGGTTTGATTTTGAGGATGCGC
>NW_015389689.1:30113-32793 GCF_001527695.2 Protobothrops mucrosquamatus
ATATATATATATATATATATATATATATATATATATATATATATATATATATATATATATATATATATATATATATATATATATATATATTATAAGAAAGACCATTTGATTGAAGTTTTTTGGGAAGAACAAGCCCACTTGATCATTAGATTGCCTCTCTATTATTCCAATTTTCCACAATTGTCCTGCTAGGTTTATCTTCCATTCAGTCTGTTCTTCCTTTTCCTCAAATTTCTTCTGATTTTTGTAAAAACTCTTTTCCAGTTTCAATGTTGTCACTCATTTTTCTGATTTTTCTGTTGGCTGGGTATGTTGATCAATTGGGTAGAAGTTGTTTATCAAGTAAAAGTTTATAGTCCAAGGTGTTCTATCATGTCAGATAATAGCATATGCTTCTCATGTAAAGAAATAGGAAAGCAGTTCCCCAAGTATAGCTCTGAGAGTCAGTAAAAGTTTACATTCATAGTTCCAGCAGGCTAGATATGCCGCCCAGGGTTCCTTCTTTGCAGCTGGGTATTTCACAGGTGGTAGCTGTCAAGGTGAAAGAAATTTTATCTAAAGTCTGGGCTTCAAGCCAAGTCTCTTTTAAGCAATAACAAATTGTAATACCATACTTTGCCACAAGATGTCACTGATGCCGTTTTAAGCTTTTTAAATCCAAAATTTATATGGTGGTTTTTCAAGTCTTATTTTTTAAAAAAATAAAAACAAACGTCTTTAATGAGAAAAGGAACACTTTTAGTCCCCAAGTTTCAAAAGAATATACATCCAATTAGATTAAAATTGTTCTTATAGTTGCTCTGTTTCCCCTGGGTAGTTAGTCACTGCTTTTCTTAGACGGTGGGGTAAAAATTCCCTTCCCTCTCTTCTCACGGGGGGGGGGAATATTTTGGGAAGCTTTTACAGGAAAAATACTTCAAATCTTAAAGAGAGGATCAGGTCTCAGCCAGTTTCATTCGTTTTGCTTTAAAGTTGCTTGATGGTGATTTTGACTTTGGCTGTCAGCAGCTTAGTGACGAGCCATATTGATATGGCCGGTATTTCCCCCGCCGGTTTGGAGGACTTCCCCAGATCAAATGGAAGGGCCGCCACCCTCCTGAAATCAAACGGGGGTCCCCTCCTTGCTCATTGCCCCTACAGGCGACTTTCGACCCTTTCCGGGGTCTCCCAGTGGAACAAATTCAGACGTGGAAGATGGAGTTCGCCTTCCTGCATCCACTGCACTGCAATGGCAAACTGGAAGTCCACAGTGACAAACCACTTCTGAAAAATATTGCCAAGCAAACTGTAAGGACTTGTCCATGAACTTGATTGAATAGGGGAGAAAAGAACAGAAAGTGTATTACCACTACAGCTCTATTTTTGTAGCCAGAGAACAGCATTTTATTATTGTAATTCCAATATCACCTGTCATGGGTATTTGAAAAACTGGATGGGGAGCTTTTATTGAGCCCTACAGAAACACAACTATGTGAACAGTCTGAATATCTTCAATTAATTGCTTGCATGGTCTAAAGCAGTTTTGTGTTCCTGTACTCAATGAAAACAATACTGAATTAATAATCAGTTATATTTTTTTATAATTTTACAAACAAATCACTATTAATCCCTTTAACATATAAGAAAGTAATAAAATTCAGCTGAACCCTGAAAGGCACAAAACAGCTTTTCTGCCCAAGAGCATGGAATTTAGAAAGTGCTAAAATTCCAGTACAGCTGATAAAATTACCTACGACAAATGACTGCAAAATATTTTATACCAATATTGATTAATTGTGTTTAATTCATTTTGATCTCATTCTGTTATTTCATACCATTGGACCATGTAGTAAAGTTTCCAAAGGCAAGGAAAAAAGGAAGTTCTACTTCAGGGGTGTCAAACTGCCGGCCAGTGGGCCGGATGCGTCATGCCGAAACCACACCCACCCCAGCTCCGGCAATGGGAAAAAAGTTGTGATACGTCATGACACATCACGTGACATTGTGAGTTTGATACCCCTGTTCTACTTGAACAAGCTTTGCCAATATTTTTGTGCGGTTCCAGGGTAGGCAAGAGAAGTATATTGTCCTATTAGTTTGGTTTAAGATTCCCATTTATTACTTTCGTTAAACAAATTCATCTGTGGGATGCACACTGCAATTTGATGTAAAATACAGAATTTCTGTAGAATAATGTTCTTCTATTTTTTTCCACAGAATGTTAAGAGTTGTAGCCAGAATGAAGATATTTTAATTGTTTATAGGGTAGAAAAGTCAGCATGGGAGAAAGGGAAGAAAAAAATATGGTGCTTCTGAATATTAATTATGCAAGATTAGATGTGTTTCAACAGATTCATATATATGTTTCTTATTCATATACTTTATTTATCTTTGCTGTCATTTTTCAAGTTTTCTTAGCATGTCTTTTTTCCAGTGAAATGAGTATCCTTCAATTGCTGTAAAGCAATTGTTCTAGAGGTTGAATGATATATTGAATATTATATCATGTGAAAATGTCATTTATAGCTAATGAATGCCATCATATGTAGATATTTCCAAAAGAAGTTATTTTTTTGTTTATTCATTCTTTACATACTTTGAATCTCAGAGTTAGAATGAAAGATATGAACTGAAATCATTAAATTTTACTAATAGGCTTCATATTTCTTTTTTTTTTTTTTTTTTTTGAAAATTTTTAAAA
>NW_015389689.1:36710-40465 GCF_001527695.2 Protobothrops mucrosquamatus
GTGATATCTGTACAGCTGGAGAAGAAGAGCTCAAGCCTTTCTGAGGGGGAGGGAAAGTTCCCCCACGCTTTGAAGCCATTTTACTCTTCCCTTCTTCTCAAACTTAATTTAAATAATACAATGTCCATTAAAGTTGAAACTGCCACAAAAAATCAGAAACAAATGTTTGTTCACCTACAGTACCAATAATTCTGAAGCAATAATAGACCAGCAGAAAGTAAAAGCCAAAGTAAAAGTCCTCAGTGAGTGAAAATCTCTATTAAAGAGCAAAACGCCCTTCCGCAGCCATTTTTCCCTCTTTTTTGTTCTCCTTCTTAGACTTTAAATCTTAATGGAGAAGTAGTAAAAACAGAGCTAAAGCTCTTGTCCATGCCTCTCCCAAGCACCTGGTTCACTCTGTCTGCTCCAAAATTTACTCACGATCTCCTTTAAGCAGAGGATGAGTCCGTGTCTGGCTTCGTTCTGGGAACGGAGGCAGTCCAAAGCGCGGAGAAAAATCCCTGACTCCGGGGGAACTCACTTCCACCCCCACAGCTATAAAACTGTGGGAGCTCAGGAGTTCTACCCCTATCTGGGAAGCTCTCTCCCCTTCCCTTTACCCGGGAAGGGGATTCAAGCCGCGGAGCAGCTGTTTGGCGCTGCTCCTGCAGCTTTTACGCGTCCTCGGAGCAGGCGGCGAACGAAAACGCCGCCATCGGCACAGGAACTCAAACCGGAAGACCTCGCTTCATATTTCTTCATATACTGGATCTCTTAATATACTGGATCTCTTAAACAATGCCTCGAAGTTCTTTGAAGAGTAACATCTTTATATATTGTCAAAGCAAGAACATCCGATGCTAGCAGCGTTGACAAATATTTTTATTAAAGTCCATTGCTGCAGTAAATTGCTCACTAGCTAAGAAGCTACTGATAGGATAAATTGTGAATGGGGTGATTAAATAAAAACTACATCCCACACATTTCTCCAGAAAAAGACTGAAATATTAATATTATTCCTTACATTCCAAATATCCTACAAATTATTTTTGGTAAACACCTATGGCACTAAGCAGTTATATTTTGCAATTTCATGGCTAATTTCAGAGGGAGAGGTTTAAATAGATTACTTAACTGTCTTACTATAACATGAATTAATTTTTATTATTTATGCAAATATTTCATGTATTGATTACCGTACTATATTTTCTTAAAATATTGATAATTATCATATTATGCATAGTAAAATAATACATAATTGCTTTCAAAAATGTCTTAGTAAATATTGGATTTACTGTTTGAAGAGCTTTCAACAACACAGAAAGATAGAAGCATTGGGGAAAAGAACCCTGATTAAGCTATTTTATGATATCAAAAACAAGGGGCCTGTTACATTCTGATGTTACTGAAATAAAGCTCCCAGCACCATTTCTCACTGGCCATGCCGGTTGGTTGGCTGGCTAAGGCTGGTAGAAGTTGTAGTTCAACAACACCTGGAAATCAGAGGTTCTCCAGATATGTAAATGAGTTTACAATTATTTGCTGTTTCAAATCACACTACTCTTTTGCTGTTTCAAATCACACTACTCTTATTTCTGAAGCATGTTTAATTCTGATAGTTCTAATTTAACTTCTTACAAGTGTATATATATATACTTACAAAGGTTTCCTTCAAACTTCAAATCTGAGCCAGAAAAAAATTGTAACCTTTCCCAAACCTTTCCCACAACTACTCATTAACGGATTTACTTGGCTTTACTTGGCACACTGTCGTTTGGTGCTCGGGTCTCGAACTTGGGCTGTTGGCTTTCTAGATTACAAGCCCAGAGTCTTAACTGTTTTGCCATCACATTGCCCAAATTTATGACTATAGGTCTCATATAATATTAACATAAACCTATAAGGAATTACTCTGTTCTCATTGCATACCACATTGTTTTAATATTAAAATCTAGGTTAATATTAATATTTGTTAAATTTAAGGATAAAAAAATCCATTTCTATACTTCTATATAACTTCTGTTTAAACAGGGATGCTTGAATATGTCTTTTATGTACTTTCCCAAGGGGCAATTTATCTTCTTATATTTGTTTTAATTGAGTTTTTAATTGTGAACTGCTTTTAATCTTTCCGTTTTGGAGGTATTTAGATCTTGTGAGTTATTGTATTTGTTCATAATTCTGTGCAGATCAATTTCTTAATAGAAAAACTTTCAAAATCCTATTGAAATGCATTTTTTTCTTTTGAAGTGTGATTAATTGCATAGTTGGACAGATTTCAAACTGTCAAGCAGTGGATTAATACAATGAAGAAAACATTGTATTAGTACTACATGTGCTCATGAACATAAGACAGTCTCTCTTTTTTAATAAAAAGCAGTCCTATATTCAGCAAGAAGGAATTTGTCTTTTTTTAAATAAAAAAAGTTTCCTTTGTTTCCTTGTAGTTTTTATGTTTATGTCTGGGCTTCTTTTTGATTTCTGTTTGGCCAACACAATAATCTGTACAAAGTAAAACATTGTGTTTCTTTTTACTAACAAACTTTCTGATTCTGATAATATTTATGAAATAACAATTCTAGCTTGGAACTATTTTTTGTTGGAGTTGGAGACAGAAATGTATTAAAACTTGTAATCTAGAAAGCCAGCAGCCCAAGTTTGAAACCCGAGCACCAAATGACAGTGTGCCAAGTAAAGCCAAGTAAATCCATTAATGAGTAGTTGTGGGAATTCCCCAGCAAAATACATATGGATTTTCCATACATATAAATTCAGTAGAGTTAAAAGTTTAGGAAGGTTCAACTAAATGCATTCATACACAAAAAGGAGGATGTCATGTGTTCTGTCCCCTCCCCGTCTGACACACACACCCAAACAGCCAGCCGAGGGTTAAATAACTTCTCCACACTCCACGCCACAGATTAGAAACTTGGCAGCAGCTCCATAGCTGCCTGCCAAGAACTTTTACTCAGAGAACACAGAAACAAAAAACAATACACACAGTTTGAAATTAAATCCACAGCCAACTACTTCGCCAGAGATTTAGCTTTGTCCGTCACAGAGTCCAAATGGCCACCACCTCCCTTTTATAGCCTGTGGGGTGTGGTCCAGTGACTCAGCTTAATCTCTGGCACGCCTCCTTTTCTGCTGCGCATGCTTGTCGCGCCTACGCTGGCGTGGATCCAGCCACAACGTATCTTCATCACTATCTGAAACACCTGGCTCCTGGCCAATCTCAGAAACACCTGGCTCCTGGTCAATCTCTTCTCCATCGGGAGACACCTGAGGCATTGCCAGAGAGGAGGGTCCTGGAGAGGGAGGCCTGGCCATCTCCTCTCCTTCATGTTCGGAGCCTTCTTCCTCCGATAAGAGGGGCCACAACAGTCATGGTTCCGATAGATGAGACCAGTAAAAACAGAACTCCAAGGCAAAAAGTTTCCTTAGAGAACATATTGTTGTGATTCCGTGCCAGCCTGTGTTCCCAACAGCTGAGTCTGAGGAATCTGAGGAGGAGGTGGAGGAGGCTGTTGAGGGGCCATCAGGGTCAGAGGGAGGCTCTGATGAATTACAAGACTCACGGCTTGATGAAGAGCTTGGCCCCTCCAGTCGTGTTTCTGATGAAGCTCAGCTGTGTGAGGAGCAGGAGTCAGATTCGGAAGGCTCACACCTGGATGAGCTGATTGATGCTCGCAGACGTCGTCAAGTAGCAAGGAAAAAACAACAACAGTCTATGCGACTACTCGAGAGTAAAAAAAGAAGGCAATGAGAGGCAACGC
>NW_015389689.1:44114-60241 GCF_001527695.2 Protobothrops mucrosquamatus
GACGGCAATAGGCTGGGATAGAACACATATTTATTTGGCTACATAGTATTGGCATGATCAAAAGTGAAACCAAGACTGAAGTTCCCTCCCAAAGGTTACAAAGTTACAAAGTCGAACTTCCCACCCCAGTAATATGTCATAATCACATTCTTCAATAAACTACTTTGGCAGGCTTCCTAACGAAAGTTTCAGCCCGCCAAAACTCAGGCAGCAATGACCTTGGTTCCCACAGAACAATTTATTTTTTGACTAAGCTAAAAAATACTGTGGCAACCGAGAACGAAGTGGAAATGGCTTCAGCCAAATTCGTTTGCAGTGTTGACAGTTGGATCCCGTAAAGAAAAGAGAAATCCTGTAGACCAGGGGTGTCAAACTCAGTTTCACTGAGGGCCGCATCAGCATTGTGGTTGCACTTGGGGGGCCGGGTGGGTGTGGCCAGAGTGGGTGCAGCCTACTGGGTGGGTGTGGATGGAGTGGGTGTGGCCTACTGGGTGGGTGTGGCCAGTTCTACATCATTCGCGTCAAGGGTGCCTATGGGGGGCCTGGGCAGGAGTGGGACAGATCTGAGGGTCTCTGGCAGAAGGGGGTGGGACCGGGGCAAGTGCCAAGGCATGGTCCACCAGGGCAAGTGCCAAAATGGCCACCACAAAATTGTACATTGGCTCCCGGCTGGCCTGGGCCAGGGCCAAGGCAGCGGGGGTTGTTCCCTCACTGTTTCCAGGATGGCTTCGCGGGCCACATGAAACCACTTCATGGGCCGCATCTGGCCCCTGGGCCTTGTGTTTGACATCTCTGCTGTAGACAAAGAAGAGTTAAAATTAGGAATCTCCCCGAGGCTTATTGGGGTGCTTATTAAAAAATCTACATATCAATCTATCAGCTTTTACATCAGTACTTTTTACCCAAGTGGTCACTGATAACAGGTATCCTTTCCACTGTACTAAATACTATAATTTCCCTTTAGACAATCTAGAATCAAGACTTCATTTTATTTCATAATGAGTCTCCCCCTCTACCACAAAGGGATCAGGTGCTTGTTTGGGAGGAGGTCTTAAAGATGATTCCCTGAAAGGTTTTAACAGACTGCATTGGAAAACAGGGAGGATCTTTCCCAAAAGGCGAGAGAGTTTCAACTCTACTGTGACTGGGTTTATAATTCAGACTATGGGGAAAGATCCAAGGAATTTTGGTTCTAATTTTTTACTAGGCAACTTGAGTCTCAAATACTTTGTAGAGAAATAAACCTTTTCCCCCACATGGAATGGTTTCTGAGGAGCCCCTTTTTTATCAGCCTGTTCTCTGTAAATTTTTGAGGCTTTCACTAAAGCCTTTTTTGCATTGTCCCAAACAGTTTTCCAGGAGGCCACCCACTGATCTAAAGTTTGAGAAGCAGGAGGGTCCTGTGGGTATTCAGGCATGGGAATGAACTCTCTACCAGTAGCTATTTTAAAAGGAGTGAGTCCAGTGCTGCTATGCACTGTGTTATTGTAAGCCACCTTTGCAAAAGGGAGGAGATCAGCCCACCTGCTTATAATCCACATAGCATCTAATGTATTGTTCCACCATTGCGTTTGCTTTTTCAGCTGCTCCATTTGTAGTTGGATGAAAAGCTGACAATAGTCCTTGCATGGCTCTGATCAATTTAAGGAAGTCCCTCCAAAATCTTGCAGTAAACTGAACCCCCTCCCCTTTCTGAAAAAATCCATTTTGGTGCTCCGTGGAGCTGGTAGATATATTTGAGGAACATTTTGGCTAACCTCTGGGCAGAGGGGAGACCAGAACAGACTATAAAGTGAGCTTGCTTTGAAAAAAGGTCAATAACAGTCCATATTACCATATTACCCCTAGTTTCTGGTAATTCCACAATAAAGTCCATGGCAATTTCTTCCCAAGGTTGGGAAGGGTCTGCTTGTTGCAACAGTCCAGGAGGTTTTCCAGGGTGTTTCTTCATTGTTGCACACGTTGCACACATTGCACAGCTTTTTACATAATTTTCAACATCTTTTTTCAAACTTGGCCACCAAAACTGCCTCCGGACTAAATGTAAAGTCTTTAGATATCCGAAGTGGCCAGCTTGTTTGATGTCGTGGCTGCACTGGAGTGCTTGGACTCTAAGTGCCTTGGGCAAATACAGTTTTGACCCCTTCCAGGCTAGCCCATTTTGATAAGTCAGTATGGTCTTGTTTTCCTTGAACCAGGAATCAGTTTTCAATTCCTTCTTTAGTTTTTTCATCAACGAGCTATCTGGTTCAGGTGGTTTTGCTTGCTGTTGCTCCCCTGGGGTTATCTGAGAAATTGACTGTGGTTGTGGAATGATGGAGTTCACAATCTCCTCGCAATGGCTTTTATACTGGGGCAGTCTGGATAGGGCATCTGCCAGAAAGTTTTTCCCTCCTGGGATGTATTTTGGTGTAAAATTGAAATGATTAAAATACTGTGCCCATCGAACTTGTTTGGGAGATAGCTTATGGGGGGTTTTCAGTGTCTCTAAATTTTTATGATCAGTCATATTTCAAAAGGCACCTTGCTCCCTCGAGGAAATGACGCCAAGTTAGCAGGGCCCATCTCACTACAAACACTTCCTTTTCCCAAGGAACAGCTCACCTTCACTCAGCATCTGTTAATTTTTTGGAAGTTTAGGCGCAGGATTGTAAGTCTCCCTTTTGGTTTCTTTGCAAAAGAACTGCCCCCACAGCCACATCACTAGCATCAGCTTGGATGATAAACTGCTACTCAGGGTTGGGGTGTTTGAGAACAGGTTCGGTAGAAAACAGTCTTTTCAAGTTCTCAAAAGCTTTTTGGCTTTCCATAGACTATGGCAGGGGCTGACAAGATCATGGCATACCCCCATTTTTCCCAGTCTTTAATAGTTCAGTAATTGGTAAAGCGATCTCAGCAAAAGGGGATAAACTGCCAGTAGAAATTTGCAAATCCCAAAAAACTTTGGAGATGTTTATGGGTTCGTGTGGGTTGCCATTCAATTACAGCTTTAACTTTGGATGGATCCATTTCAATGCTTTCACTGGAAATCCTATATCCTAGGTAGTCCAGGCGCCTCTGATGGAATTCAAATTTTGAGAACTTTGTGTAAAGTTAATACCGTTCAGCAGTTTTTTGAGTACTTCATGCACTAATTTAGTATGTTCTGCCATGGTCTCTGTATAAATGAGAATGTCATCAAGGTAGACTAAGACTCCCTTGTACAGGTGATCATGCAGCCCTTGATTGATCAATTGCATGAACACAGCAGGGGCTCCCTGCAGCCCAAATGGCCTAACATTGAACTGAAAGCTTCCTTTGGTGCTGTTAAATGCCATCTTCCACTCATCTCCTTTTTAAACTCTCACTCAATAGTACACCTCTCTTAGATCCAGCTTGGTAAAAACACTTTTCTTTTGCCAAACGGGTGAACATGTCTTTCATTAAAAAGAGGGGGTACATATTCTCCACGCTGACCGCGTTTAACCCTTTAAAATAAATGCACAGCCTCAGCGACCCATCTTTCTTTTCTTTAAAAAGCACAGGGGCGGCTACTCGGGATTTTGCTGGCTGAATGAACCCTCTAGCCAAGTTTATTTATTTATTTATTTATTNATTCAATTTATATCCCGCCCTTCTCCTTACCGGACTCAGGGCGGCTAACAGCCTTATAAAACAATGCAACAATAAATACCTAATTTAAAACCAAATTAAAAAGAAATATTTGTTATGGCCTATATAATTAAAATTTCTCTTAAAAACCCCCACTAAAATTCCCTAGGCCAATCCCGCTTGTTGGAAGAGCCATGTCTTTAGGGCGTGGCGGAAGGAGGGGAGATCCGGGATCACCCGGATCTCTGGGGGTAGTTCGTTCCAGAGGGTGGGGGCTCCCACCGAGAAGGCCCTCCCCCTGGAGGTCGCCAGTTCTTATTAATGTACTCCCTTAGTTCTCTCAACTCGCGGGCTGTCATTGAGTACATTTTTGGCTTGCGCAGTTTGGCTCCTGGCAAAATCTCAATAGCGCAGTCAGTCGCTCTGTGAGGGGGGGGCAGGATGTCACACTCTATCTCGCTGAATACCTCAGCTAAGTCTCGATATTCGCTTGGGACAAGCGGCATCCCAGGCGGGGAGTTTACAGTGGTTTTCAAGGTTTCAAGAGATTGCCTCTGGCTTTCACTTGTGTCACTGGCGGGGGTGGGAGGTGAAGGTCCCATTGCTAACCTTAAAGTCCTCATCCTGTTTTCCCACCAGATCATAGGCTGCCACTTTTCAACCCAGGCTAGTCCCAAAATTACTGCCTCAGTCATTTTTGGGACTATCACAAAATGGTTAAATTCCCAATGCTCCCCTAGGTCTAGACGTACTGATTCGGTTAAGTGAGTGGCTGGAGCCCTGCCTATAAGGGATCCATCAGCCTGTTCGAACCTCATGAGTATGGGCAATAATTTGGCACGGATCCCCAGTTTGAGCACCGTGAGGAGGTTGATCAAACATCAGGTGCAGCCAGAGTCAATTAAAACATGTAAATCCATTTGGGCTCCCGTCCTAGTGACCAAGAACCTTGCAGAGAAGACAAAAGGTGGGACAGGCTGACTCACCATTGAATCATGTTCTCCTTTGTCGTCACTGTTGCAAGGAGCAGGTGGAGGCAAGCTTTCAGTCAGGGTCTCGGGTTTTCCTTGGGGAGGAGAGATGACTTGTGTTGCTTGCTCTTGGCTGGCCCAATTCAATTTCTCACGCATTGGTTGGGACCCTCTCTTTGGTTTTGTAGAAGCAGTAAGTACGCTTTTAGGTGGAGGAAAAGGGACTGGACAGTTGGCTGCCCAGTGCCCAGGTTGACCGCATCTGAAGCACTTGATCAGAGGTCCCGCAAATACTCTATGAGCTTCAGTGATCATGGCAGGTGAGGACCGTTGGGGAACCTAACGTTCACTTGGTCCCGCTTTGGTTAGGATCCTGGTGCTGCAGGCTTTTGGTAGCAGTTCAGCTCTATATCTAAGTTTATAGCAGGTAGTACCATTCATGAAGTTGGTCAGGAATCCCTCGGTAGATGCACGTCTGGAACAAACCATGGTCCAAACCGGCCTTGAAATGGTGAATCAGTGATTGCTCAGGCCACTGCCTGATCTATCCAGCCACTCTTCGGAACTCTTTTGCTGATCGGCCCCTCTGTTTCAATTTGTGGATGTCCTTTTCAGCTTGCAGGGCTTGGGATTCATCTTCAAATCTGGCTCTCAGCCTACGCATAAATAGATTGAAATCTCAGACCTCTGGTGCTTGCTTGTTGTGCAAGGTAGTCACCCACTCCGCTGCTTCCCCCTTCTAAATTCACAGCCACAATGTCAACCATTCCAGCTCCATTGTGGTAAGCCTGGCTGTAATGACTCATGTGAGCCCACATCTGGTTCAGGAAGGACAGCTTCTTGGGATCCCCGGTGGGTTCGCAGGTCATGTGGGTCCACGGGTTGTTGCTGCCAGAGAGCCTATAGTATGCCAGGCACATGGCACTGGGGTTGCTGATAGCTCCCTCCCTGGAAAGCCATTGGCAGGGGTCCTGGGCTGGCAGAGCATCGATAACAGTCAGGGCTGGCATGACATGGGTAGCAGTCAGGGCTGGCATGGCATGGGCGACGATCAGGGCTGGCATGGCATTGGTAGTGATCAGGGCTGTCATAGCGCCGGTGATGGCATCGGTAACGGTCAGGACTGGCATAGCACTGATAATGGTCAGGGCTCCGCCAGTGCACTGGACTCGAGGTTAAAGTGATCTAGATAGTGGGGAGGCAACACAAGCCATCGGTATGGGACTTAGGCTTCGCTGTGGCAATGGATGGTCATGGGGCACCTGTCCTCTCGCCCACTGGAGATCACCTGGTGTGTGACTGGCTCCACTTCTCCCATCCAAAGTCAATCAAACTTCTCTCTCAAGTGTTCAATGGAGTGACTGTGGAAGACTGTCAGGTACCTCCATTCCCCTGATTCATCCCAAGCGGCCGGCCACTTCGCCTTTCCCAGCACTGGCAAGCGAGATCTGTGGGAAGAGATCAATGGGAATTCAGCTTCCACAGCCTTCACAGTGCTTTTTTGTGGCAGGAAAGCATCCGATCACCAAGTCCCTCCAATGGTTAACACTCCTTCTGGCTGCATCACAGTGTCCGGTGGGACCTCCCAGGCTTTTAGTCTGGCTCTGGCCACAGGGGCTGCACTCTCTGCCTGGGCTGTAGCCTGCTTTCCATCTGCTGCCACTGCGCCAAGCCTCGCGGCCAATTCCCCCTTCTTCTCCATCTCAAAATCTTCCCTGAGTCTTTATCATCCTCCCAAAGGTTTAGGTAGGCGACCGAGGCTCAGGACCCTGTGTTTTAAAATGAATTGGAGTCTTGGTTTAATGTCATGATTCCGATAGATGAGACCAGTAAAAACAGAACTCCAAGGCAAAAAGTTTCCTTAAAGAACATATTTATTTGGCTACATAGTATCAGCACAATCAAAAGTGAAACCAAGACTGAAGTTCCCTCCCAAAGGTTACAAAGTTACAAAGTCGAACTTCCCACCCCAGTAATATGTCATAATCACATTCCCCAATAAACTACTTTGGCGGGCTTCCTAACGAAAATTTCAGCCCGCCAAAACTCAGGCAGCAATGACCTTGGTTCCCACAGAACAATTTATTGTTTTGACTAAGTTAAAAAATACTCATTCCCTTTCCCAACTCTGTGGCAACCGAGAACGAAGTGGAAATGGGTTCAGCCAAATTCGTTTGCAGTGTTGACAGAGGAACTGTATTTCTTCTAGCAAGATTGAGCTTTCTCCATACTCCCAATACATTGCTTCCATGCTGATCTATGATCATAATAAAATGTGATTTAAATACCTGAAGATGCAGCAATATTTCTATTTCAATGAAACTGTTTCATTATGTTGTCATTTCATCTGTACTGACTCATCCACGTAAGCCATTCAGCATTTGATCTATTGACGGCTATTCTTTTTCAAAATAAATCAGGTATCATTTTTGTCCTACATTAATCATAAGCAGCTTCATTTGTCTAATTGATAGCATAAATTGATGACAACCTGTAGTGATTTAAATATGAATATTTATCCAAAATCTTCCATAATGACAGCCAATGTAATCAATGCAATATGATAAATAAGTCATCCTTATATAGAACAGACAATTCTGCAACATTTTCTCACTACTAATGATACAGTCAGTCTGCATCTGATGTGATTTTAACTGTGTATTCCTTTTTTATGGAGTTTAAAAAGCAGGCTATATATCATTCATTTTTTTCTGTCATAATATTATAGCCCAGAGCTATGAAATCCAAAATCAAATGGACAGGGAGTGCTTATCTATAATAAAGTAGAATGGTGGTTTTTTATATATGTTTTGCTTATTACCTATAATATGGAACTCCTCCTGGGTATTGCCCCTTGCACCCCAGAAAATCTTTGACATCACCATGATAATGCAAAAAGGCTGAAGATTTTATCATGTCAATTAAATGAAGTTTGCAGCTTTGTTTTTAAAGTGCTATATTGAATTCTATTCATATGTTTGGTACTGTAAGGTGACTTATTTTTAAAATAGTTCTCCATCCTTATTACAACATTGTGTGATTGTATGTGTGTTTCTTTGTCTCTCTAAATGCGTGAATTCTGTGTAGTGTAGTGTAGTGTTAAAGTGCTGGACTGGGCACAGGGAAATCCAGTTTCAGTCCTCTCTTAGGCAAGGAAACTGATTAGGTGACTTTAGCCAGCCACTGCCTCTCAGCCCTAAACTATTTACCAATTTGCACTTTGTTCACAGCAACTTTTGAAAACTTAATACTGAACTAAAAGCACACAAAGCAGTGCAGTTATTTTGTTCCAACTCTGTCATTTCACATTTTGGCATGATGATAAAAAGCCTGTTTTGTTTTTGCTTTTTATTTTTATTTTTAAGCAGGCAAGTTAATTTCCTACGTGTCTCACAGCAGCCTTTTCTTTTCACTTAGATGTGGGAGCAGGTGGTGTCATTTAGATTTAAAAGCATCATGTATCAGTTGACAGAAAAATAGCATTCTGCAATGAAATCTCATTAATTGTTCCCCAATTTGTGTGAATATTAATTATATTTGCACATTACATTGTTGCTATAATAAAATGTGTATTAGAATTCTATTTATCACTATACTCATCCTAAAATAATAAATCCCAAGTGACTAAAAAAGAAGAAAATTTTGACTTCAATGGTGTGTATTCATCTATATGTTTCTTAAAATATAGGATCTGAATTTTCACAGGCTTAACACTCAAGAATTAGCTATATAGGGCTGCCTTGATTAATTATATTTATTCTGGTTTTACCATTACCATCTGCGCACAATGCTAATGTTCAAGTCTTATTCTTTTATTACACTGACTGCCTTCTATAGAACTGGAATATTGCAGACTGTTGAGTTATTTTCAGTTCGTTTACACCATCTGTCCACCTGTTATTAAAAGTTGTAGAATTCCACTGCACTGCTTCCAAGAATGAAAGTGCTCAAGTACTCAGTCAGAGGTGTCATTCATGATGGACAGGAAGATGCATTAATTGTTCAGTTCTTTTAAATATGTCTTTTAGTGTTTCTGAATGGGGGTCCATAGAATAGAACAATTGGTAAATTGTATTTAAACTTTAAAGCCACTTCAAATCACAAACAGATACAATCAAGACTTAACAACCAGTCACTTAAAAATGGTTCGAAGTTAGAATGGCACTGGAAAAGTCTCTTATGACTTTGAAGTTTTCATCATAACACCCTGGTCATGTGATTGTGATTTGGGCTCACAACCAGCTCATATTTATAATGGTTGCAATATTTTGCAGTCATGTGATCATGATTTGCAACATTCTGCAGTCATGTGATCATGATTTGTGATCTTCCCAAGTTTTTTTCCAAGAAGCAAAGTCAGTGGAGGAAGCTGGATTTGCTTAACAATCGCATGATTCACTTAATGACTATGGCATAAAAAGGTATAAAATTGGGTGCAGCCACACCACTTAATGATGAATTCTTCAGTTACAATTGTGGCCATAAGTCTAGGGGTATCTGTAAAGGATTGTGATGGAATGTGTCTATGAAGAGGGAGATGTACTAATGGACTTCAGTAACACAGCAAGTTCCCATGAAGGAGGGAGCACATTCCAATGAGAGGGGAGCACAGAGACAACAACACAAGAGACAGCATAATCTGGAACTGGATTGTGGGAAGATTTAGGATATTTAGGATAGCCACTCCCTAGAATCTCCCAGATTAAGATAGTATAAATTTAGTCCGGCAAGATTCTATCTATATAGTATATGCAAAAGAACTGGACTTTAGCTGGATTGGTTTACATTATTCTTGGGCTAGGCCTGTATACCATCATCTTTCATTGATTGATTATATCTATCAAGTCATTGTTGACTCTTATCAACCATAAGGATAGATTTTCTCCATGATAATCTGTCCCTAACCTTTCAGGTCTTCCAACAGTTCATTAATAACCACCATATTGAGTCTATTCATCTTGCTGCTAATCATCCTCTTCTCCTTTCTTTCACCTTATCCAGCATTAGAATTTTTGCCCAAGAGCTGAGTCTTCACATAATGTGTCTAAAATAGTATAATTTGAGCCGTCATTTGTGTTTCATGTGAGAACTCTGGATTGATTAATTAGATGATCCATTGTATTCTTGGCTCTTCATGGTGTTCTCAGGAGTTTTCTGCAAAATCAAAAATTACAAACATCAGTATCCTTCCTGTCCTAATGTCAGAGTCAGGATGGACAGCCTCTGGGGAGCACTCCCTGCCAAGGTGTGGCAGCCAGGTGGTTGACCAGTCCACTCACCATCATGTCTTCTTCTCCCTCACTCTTGCTGTCGTAAAGGACCATTGGTGGCTCCTCTTCGGTTGGAGTTCCATTCTCCCCCACTCTCAGGAGGGGAGTCCTCAATGACCTGAGTCACTGTCCACACTTTCTCCTTTCCCATCTTGGGTGGCTTCTTCAGCTTCGAGGGGTTTGGGATCACAGGAGCCATTTGGGCTGTTGGCGCTGGGCACATTGCGGCTCGATAGTCTTCCTGACCGTAGCAAAAGCACATGATGGGCATGCATTTGGGTGGCCTGTTAGGGGCTTGGGATGCAGCCACCAACTGTTTTCTCCCCAAGGCACACTCTCTTGGCTTTTCTTCGGCCATGGGCTGATGCCACCACTGCCCTTGTAAGCCGCCAGGTCTAACTCCATGGTGATGACTAGTTGGTATCAATCACTAAGCTAGTTCAGGATTCCTTAAGCCAGACACAGGTGGAAGAGGTCATGAATCAGCCCTTCTTGGAAGTATTGGGTCAAGAGCTGCTCTGGCCAGTGCCTCCCTGTGATTCTCCTGAAGCCTCGAATGTACTCAACCATGAGTCTAGTTTCTTGCCTGACGTTTTGGACTTCCAGCTCTGCTTGTGGGGTCTCCAAACCGGGCTCTGGGTCTGCAGAGAAAGGCATCTGGATCTGCCAGATCAGGGGCACCCTCATCATGGAGAATGGTCACTCACACTGCTGCCTCCCCTTTGAGGTTGGCCATGATGACATCCACGTGGGCCACGTCATTGGGGTAGTCATCTCCATGGTGATTGAAGTGGGTCCAGACTTGATTGAGAAAGAACGCCAACTTCTCTGGGCTCCTATCGAACATCACCTTCAGTGGTGGGGGTGGCATTGGCTGGAGGACCTGCACCAGCTGGGGCATCTGTGCCCACGCATCATCATAGAGGTATATCCTTTGCTGGAGCCCGTACCTGGGCCCTGGTGGGGCCTGCCAGCCTGCATCCCTGAGCTGAGAGGCAGGCACCAGTGGCGGGCTGCGGGCTCTCCATCCCAGACTGGGACCAGGCTGGGGTTGTAGCCCAGGTGGTGGGCTAATGGCTCCCCCAGCCCCCGCAGCTGCTACTCCCATTGAGGGTTGAGGTGGTGGGGCTGGTGCCAGCGCCAGGAATGGAGCCAAACCTGCTCGGGGTCTGAAGTCCAGCCGTGGGACTGACTCCCCTCCATGGACTCCCAGGATGCTAAACTTCTGCCTGAGTTGCTCCACCTACTGGCTGCCACAACTTGGCAGGAAGTGCTCCCCAGGGGCTGTCCATCCCGAGGCCCCCTACTCCCACCAGTCTAACCCTCTGTTTGGCTCAGGCTGAGGGCAGTATGATCAGAATTCAGCTTCAATGGCTCTCCATACCTCTTCTCTCCTCTAGTTCAGGTTGGTTGAATGCTCCCCCTGTCCACTCTGGGATTGGCTCCACTCCTTGGGTCATATTGAGGCCAGTGGGGTTACGAAGTCACCTTCAGCTTCAGCTGGAGTTCTGCTGATCAATCCAGTTCTGGCTCCAGCCAGCTTCTCCATTTCAGGTATCTTCCTCTGAGTCTTCACCACCCTTCTGGAGGCTACCAGAAGGACATAGGGGCTCAGGACCCCTCAAAAAAGTTGGAATTGTTTAGAGAGCTAACTTAGTGTCAACCCCCAACTGAAAAGCCCAACCAAGCAAAACATCAGAGCATTGCAAACTTCTAATGATTATTGAGCAGAATCAAACCGTAAGGTCAAAGGGAAGGTAGCTCTAAGGAAATGGGGGAAGCAGTTAATTAAAAGAACGAAACTTTTCCCACCCGTCTCTGACAGCACAGGTCACATTGTCCAATACATCTTCTAGTAATTATTATGAGAACAGACTTTAGTTTGCCAAAAAAATGCTTTAGCAGCTTCGGGTATCACGTTGATAAAGGACACCTGTAGATTCAAAACTCTCTTCCCTTCCTCCCCCCTCTGTTGGAAGTTAGAAGCACGCTGTGGTCATAAAGGCAATAGGTTTTATAGCTTGACACATAGCTTGTCAAATTTTACTCTCCTCCCCCCTTTCACCCTGATTAGATGCCATGTTAAGATATAAAAAATATAACCCAATAAATTTGACACATTCAGGATTTTAAAAGATAAAGCAAACAGGCTTCACTGACCAGTAGTGAGCCAACATTTCTGAAATGCCTTTGTCTCAGGCAGGTAATAAACAAATCACTCTTGGGGGCAGCATAGCAAGAAAGCAATAGGATTGCCTCCCCCTTCCCCTACTCCACCAGGCATAGTAAAAAATTGATATAAAACTTTTGCTTTCAGGGAACTAAAATAGCCCTCAAAGCATAAATAGGAAAATGGCATAACATTTTCCTGAAAAATTAAATTGGGGGTTTCCCCTGATATAACATGCTAGAGAAATCACGTTGCAAGCAACTGCCTACATGATGCCAACAGTTTTTCTTTGGCAACAGATATAGACATGGCTTATCAATGCCTCCCTCCTAGGGCTGAGAGGAAAAAAAACCAGTCCAAAATCACCCAGCCAGCCCTCATGACCAGGATTTGAACTCACAGTTCTCTAGCTTTGTAGCCTGTGGCCGTAACCATGAGACCCAATTGGTTCTCTATAAAGGTTTCCATTCCCCTCCTTGGCTCAAAGGAAAAGGAAAACAAATTGAGCACACACATTATATAGCAATTAATCATCTCTTTTGCAGTAGCAAAGAGATCCAAAAACACATGCTGTAAATAAAATTTCATAGGATTGTTCCTTTGACAAGAATGCCCTCAAATACATTGTTAAAGATAAATCCAGACTAAAATGCAAAGAAAAATCACTGAAAGTAATTTCATTTAGGCAATTACATTTAGGCAAGAAAAACCAGATGTACAGGTATAGTATAGGGCAGTGATTCTCAACCTGTGGGTCGGGACCCCATTTGGGGTCGATCGACCATTTCATGGGGGTCGCCAAGCAAGGCTGTCTGCCATTTTTTTTGTCCGCCATTTTTTTCCCCTTTTCCGGCAGGTGCCTTACCTCCCTTGGGCTGGGCCAGCTGGTGGTCGGCCTGCTCCGTCTCTGCCGCTTGCCAGATACGCCTCGGCCGGCGCAGGGGGCGGAACCACGCATGCGCGGCGCTCCCGGGCAGGGAAAGTCCTCGACTTACGACCGGTTGGGTAGTCCTCAACTTACGACCGGTTTAGTCCTCGACTTACGACCGGTTTAGTCCTCGACTTATGACCGGTTTAGTCCTCGACTTACGACCGGTTGGGGTCGTGGCATTAAAAAGGTTGAGAACCACTGGTATAGGGGGTACCTTTCTCAATAGTAGTAACTGTGAGAGGAACCTCAGAGTCCTAGTGGACACTCACTTAAATATGAGCCAGCAGTGTGCTGCAGCTGCCAAAAAGGCCAACACAGTGCTGGGCTGCATTAACAGAGGGATAGAATCAAGATCACGTGAAGTATTAATACCACTTTACAATGCCTTGGTAAGGCCATACTTGGAATACTGCATCCAGTTTTGGTCACCGCGATGTAAAAAAGATGTTGAGACTCTAGAAAGAGTACAGAGAAGAGCAACAAAGATGATTAGGGGACTGGAGGCTAAAGCATATAAGGAAAGGCTGCTGGAATTGGGTATGTCTAGTTTAATGAAGAGAAGGATGAGGGGGGACATGATAGCAGTGCTCCAATATCTCAGGGGCTGCCACAAAGAAGAGGGAGTCAAGCTATTTTCCAAGGCGCCTGAAGGCAGGACAAGAAGCAACGGATGGAAACTAATCAAGGAGAGAAGCAACCTAGAACTAAGGAGAAACTTCCTGACAGTTAGAACAATTAACCAGTGGAACAACCTGCCTCCAGAANAGTTTGACACACACACACAAACAGAATATCAGAGTTGGATGGGACCTAAAGATCTTCTGGTACAACCCCTTACTGAAGCAGGAAACTCTATTCATTTCAGACAAATGGTTGTTCAACCTCCCCTCAAAAACCTCCAATAATGAAGCACACATGGTTTCTGGAGACAATCATTCATTTCATCGATTAACTATTCTCACAGTAAGGAAATTTTCCTTAGTTCTAGGTTGGTCCTCTTCCCAACTTAATCTCCAGCTATTGCTTATTGTTCTGTCTACTGGACCTCAGATAAAAATCAACATCAAAAGAAATTATTTTAAAGTGCGCTTTTCCATTGATAATGATCTGTAGCCCAAGAAAGAACTGGCTGAGATGAAGACCTCTTGTCTGGCTTATGCCATTTGATAGCCAAAACTGGCCCTAGGTTCTGTCTCGGTTTACCTTCCGAATATGCAACCGAGTTGGAAGATCACTTAAAAGCAGTTTATTAGAGTACTCTGATAAAGTATGGTCTTTCTATGAAAAGGACCTCAAGCCCCATGTTACATTTGTTTTTATAGTTAACACAACAAAGAAAAATAAAAGAGGAAAGTTGATTGGGCAGGATAAAAGTAACCTCTCCTTGGCATAGGAACATGTAGTCAAATATATTACATATTTGCATCCCATAATACCACACATGTTTATTAAAATGAGGTCTGATGTCAGAAGGGGCGTAATTGTAAGGAAAAAGTTGACAAAAGAGATAAACCAGGCCCCAATTTGTACTAACAAACTTTTTCTTATCTGGAGCTAGTCTTCAACTTGTTTATCCATTTAGGAAAGTAAAAGCTAATAAACCTGAACATCATTTAAAAAAAGAGAAAATAAATATTAGTGCTAATCATAGATAGTATATAATAGTGTGAGTCAGGCACATTTGCTTAAAATTATGGATTATACTTTTTGAGCATTCCCAGTCAAAGTACATTGTTCAATGCAGAATTATAAAATAATTAAAGACTATTTGAAATACAGTCAATATTTTTCATGAACTACAGTTCTACAGACTTCTTCATTTTACTTTTGTACCCAATAACTTTCAGACTTGATAATAAGAGGCTTCAGGGAAAAATTATCTCTAGACTAAAAATATAATTTTGAAATGGGAGTATGTCCAATAGCATATATTACTTCTGTTTAACTTTTTCATTTATTTTTATTAATTAATTAATCCATGCCCTCTCATGATCTTTGGGATGTTTGCAAACCACATTTGATATCCCTGTTCTGATATTTATACTAAAAAATACTGGTTGCAGGTGATGTAAGTTATCATTTAACACACTGACAGGGTGGCAGAGTGTGATGAAGGATAATTTTCAATTGTATCTGTTTTGTGTGCATCTATTAAAAGTTTTATATTCCTTTAATATAATTTGCTAGCAACTTGAGAAGCTTTATTCAAAGTTAAGTTATAAATGTTTCAATGTACAATTGATTTGCATATGATCTTTTTCTAAACAGAATTATAATTTATATGTAATTAGTCCGGTAATAAGAAAGTGAAATAATTTCCATCCTTTCATGGAAAATAATCTGGTTGTGAGTAGTGAAACTGTAGGATGGTAGCATTACAATACAGGTAGTCCTCGACTTACATCAGTTTGTTTAGTGACCGCTCAAAGTTAAAATGGCATTGAAAAAAGTGTTTTATGACCATTTTTCACACAACTATTGCAGCACCACCATGGCCATATGATCAAAATTCAGATTCTTGGCAACTGACTTATATTTATGACAGTTGCAGTGTCCCAGGGTCATGATCATCTTTTGCAACCTTCTGACAAGCAAAGTCAATGGGGAAGCCAGATTCACTTAACAACCATGTTACTGACTTATCAACTGCAGTGATTTTGCAGTTGCAATTTGCAACTTGCTACTTAACAAATGTGGCAAGAAAAGTCATAAAATGGGGCAAAACTCAACAACTGTCTCACTTAACAATAGAAATGTTGGGCTCAATTGTGATCATAAATCAAGGACTACCTGTAATATTGATAAATATTTGGACTTTTCTGTTCAAGATATTTATATTTTAGAATTCTGTATTATGCTTCCTATTAAGCAGAGATGAAGATTGATTCCCATCTTCCTATTGCAGATGCAAAAAAGTTGTGAGCAACACTATCTTCAGGATCCCTTTCACCTCCAAAACATATGATAACACAGAAAATATACCGTGTTTCCCCAAACATAAGACCTGGTCTTTTTTTTTTTTTTTTGCTTCTAAAAGAGGCACCAGGTCTTATTTTCAGGGTGTGTCTTTTCCACTCACCTCTGGCACTGACAGCCCCGCCCTGCCGGCCCACTTCTTCTGTGGCCAAAGGAGCAGCTTCATTCTGCTGCTGAGAATGGAGCTTGGGCCTGCATTTCACAGTCAGAGGCCTTTC
>NW_015389689.1:60568-64737 GCF_001527695.2 Protobothrops mucrosquamatus
ACATAAGACCTGGTCTTTTTTTTTTTTTTTTGCTTCTAAAAGAGGCACCAGGTCTTATTTTCAGGGTGTGTCTTTTCCACTCACCTCTGGCACTGACAGCCCCGCCCTGCCGGCCCACTTCTTCTGTGGCCAAAGGAGCAGCTTCATTCTGCTGCTGAGAATGGAGCTTGGGCCTGCATTTCACAGTCAGAGGCCTTTCCGAAATCCATAGCTCAGTTCTAGGCTGCATAGGCCTTCCGGAAAGGCTTCTGACTGTGAAATGCAGGCCCGAACTCCGTTCTTGGCCATAGAAGTGGGCCAACACAGCAAGTGTTGATCCATGGGAGGCCTGGCTGCAATGGTAAGCTCCAAACCCCCCCCCCCCACTTTAGCTTGATTTTTAGGCGTGCGCCTCAGCCCAAAATTAGGACTTATTTTTGAGGTAGGACTTATATTAGGCCCACCCCCAAATATCAAGCTAGGGCTTATTTTTAGGGTAGGTCTTACTTTCAGGGAAACATGGTAGCAAGAGATTGCGTCCCACTCTTTTTGAAATTTCCATTACCATTTTCTTAGTAACTGCAAAATATAAGGAAGTGTTTAGCCCTTTTATGTTTTTTCCTCCTTGATTTCCTCTATTTATTATTTTTTATTATTTATTAAGCAATATGAAGAAATTATATTAACATAAATTCAAGATACATATAAAGAAAAATATATAAAAATACAAAAAAATCTACTATAGCGTGAAGCCCTTATGAAGCAGGAAGAAGAAAAATATTTGTTGCTATTACATTCATTTAGTTCAAGTATGTAACCACCTTCAAAATTACACTGAAAAGGCCAAATATAGATTATATAGATTACAGTGTTTTATTGAAATAAATGTTTAATATCAGAAAAATAACTTAAAATATATCAGCTCCCATGACTTGATGTTCAACTAATCATTATTTTAGTGATGACCTTTCCTTGTGATTAAAGAGAGTCTTGGGCAAGGTACTAGGCAACATTTGAACAAATTATTGAAGAGGCAGACTTGGAGCTTTGGGCACAATATCTAAACTGTGTAAATTATTATTGGAATCAGACATAGGACACAGAACAGAAACTGTTAGAGACAAGTTGCCTGTCTTATTCCATTGTTAGTTGGCAGGGAGATGTGTGGTTCTCCACGTGAGGTTTCCAATCAGATAGTCATAGGTAGTCAAATCCAGCCAAACATTCTTGATATTTACTATAAAAGTTTCAGGAAAATTTCCATTTTTAAACTACTTAAGAAAAAAATGTCCCCAGTACTAAAACATTTTAATTTTATCCTATTAATTTGTCAAGTATATTATAAAAAGAGTTACATAATGGAGTAATGGAGCACATTTAAAAATACATTAAAAAGCCACTAGTGGGTTTTCTGAACCAAACATCTCTTATTAATGAAGAGGTCTTTAATTTCTGGCATTTAAATGTAGTTTTAGTTACATTTTAAATATACAAAATTTTGCTATCTCAAGCAATGTGCCCTAAAGTATTGCCCTACTGTATTGGTCTTTAACATCAAAATGTACGATTTCATTATGCATGTATGTTATTAAATGGTGATATTTATTGCTCTTAAAGTCAGGGACCACAATTAGTAGGGACCTTCTTTATGATTATTAGAATACTTAAGAAATGTTATAAAATCATAGAAATTAATTTACATCAACAAACAATTGGAGTAGTGCATTAAGAGTTAAAAAAGAAATTCTCATTACAAGATTCACAGACCAAAATGAGCACAGCGTGTGAATCACACTGCAGTTCAAGCACAGAAGTCTTCTTTAAAGCTGGAGCTGGCTGACAATAGACTGGTCTAGTGTGGATTTTATCACTGGAAGATAAAATGTTGGCAGAGATTGTTTCATATTCATATGGAAAAATAAGCAGAAATAGGCAACAACTGTTTTATCAGCAGAAAAAAAACTAGTAGAAACTTTCCTGTATTTTGGGCTATTGTAAATAATCATCTTCAACTCTTTAGTTGGGCTTTCACAGCAAAATGAGATTTTGTCAAAACATTGAAACATGTCATGACATTACAATAGAAATTGCCTCTTACCTATATGCAAGAACAAAAGGGTCAGAGTTTGCATTATGACACACATTTTCCATTTTCCCCTCTGCCCTCATGGGGTTCCTTTTCAGTGTTGGCTGCTGACAATTTAAAAACTTTCTAGCTTATATTCAACTTGCCATCGGCATCATATTCCTTTATTGTTTCTTAAAAATAATACTATGTGAAGTATGTGGCAGAACATACTGCTAACTTCCAGTTATGGGATGCATACAACAAAACCTGCTTCTCTCTTGCATAATACCAGTCTAATTTTGAAAATGCTCATCGACTTGGAAATGCTTTAGTGTTGTGGCAGGTAGAACTCTCATTTCAAGCTTTCTGCACACAATAGATACCATTCCAGATGACTCAAAAGAGCCAAGTGGATGCACCACACATACTTAGCTGACAGAGGAAGGAATATATATTAATAACATTTAAAGTTAGGTCAATAGTCTTCTTGTAGATTAACAATCTTGGGAATCCTCCCATTTTCTACAAGACAAAATGTGCATTTTTTCATTGTACTTATTCTAGCAGAGCATAGATGAATTTTTATGTACTAATTTCACCGGATTGTTTTATCATCTCTAATTTATTTTGATACCACTATACTTTACTATACTTTGGACAAAGGATGAGGATAGGGGTTTGGAAACACAAATTTTATTTTAGACCTTTTTGGGGTCATTTTCTCAAATTGATTTTCATCAATCTAATTCCATGAGTTTATACTCTCATAACATAGCATATAGTTTTGTTGATTTACAGATTGCCATTATTCTAAAACAAAATTCATCTTATGTATGAGGGCAATTCAGAAATAAACCTCATTTAGTTATCAATGACAGACACTCACAGATACAGAATTTTTATTATACACATTAGAAAACTACAGCATTACATTACTTTTTAACATAATTGTCATTCAAATTGAGGCACTTGTCATAATGTTTTACAAGGTTTGAAATTCCTTAGTAGTAGTTGCTTGGCACCAAATCTGGGCTATGGGGGGTGCCATAGAAAATTGCACCAAATGTGAAGATGCCAAAGGAGTACTGCTAGAGAAGTTCATGGAGCATGGTTCGACCATTAATTCAGAAGTCTACTGTGAAACGTTATGAAAATTCAGACAAGCCATCCATAACAAGCGTCGGGGCATGCTGACTTCCGATGTGTTCGTTCATGATAATGCTTGCCTGCACACTGCTAGATGCACCCAAGAACTTTTGAAGCAGTTCCATTGGGATGTTTTTGATCACCCCCCATAGCTCAGATTTGGCACCAGGCAACTACTACTAAGGAATTTCAAACCTTGTAAGATGTTATGAGTGCCTCAATTTGAATAGCGATTATGTTGAAAACTAATGTAATATTGTAGTTTTCTAATGTGTATAATAAAAGACATAAGCCTAAGACTGAAAATCAGGCTTGCCAGATGCTATATTTTTCCTATCCTACTCTATGGAGTAGAGAGTTGGTCTCTGACAGAAGGCCACCTGAAGAGACTAGAAGCATTTGAAATGTGGATTTACAGGCGGCTGTTACATATAAGCTGGGTTGACAAGATCAGAAATGAGGAGGTGATAAGACGCCTGGGAAAGCCAAGGAAAATCATCAAAACAATTAAAAATGAAAATTAGAATATTTCAGACATGTGATGCGACACCCAGAAAAATATGGCATACTCCATTTAATCCTCCAGGGAAAGATTGAAGGCAAATGAGGTCCAGGCAGAAGAAGAACATCATGACTGTTGTGTCCTGAGCCTGCATCTTGCAGGCTCGGGATGTTGCAAGAGTCCCGGGCAATTGCAGAAGCTGCCCAGGACCAGACTGAGCGGCGCCGGCCTTGTGCGCATGCGCAAGGCGGGAAAAGCCTGCCTCATGATTGGTTGAACTTGCCCGGGGATCAGAGGGTATAAATAGAGGCCTGCGTGCCTCTGCTCTGGTTGTTCGTAGAATGGAGCAAACAATAAAGACTTGTTGGAGATGCTTCGTCTCAAGCGCCATTATTCCCAGGACTTAACACTGGCGACGAAGGTGGGATCCAGTCTCTACAGCTAAGAAAAGCTAGAAGACTCACCCAAAGAAGT
>NW_015389689.1:65498-67112 GCF_001527695.2 Protobothrops mucrosquamatus
ATAGAGGCCTGCGTGCCTCTGCTCTGGTTGTTCGTAGAATGGAGCAAACAATAAAGACTTGTTGGAGATGCTTCGTCTCAAGCGCCATTATTCCCAGGACTTAACACTGGCGACGAAGGTGGGATCCAGTCTCTACAGCTAAGAAAAGCTAGAAGACTCACCCAAAGAAGTCCGGGAAAGAAACGGCGTGGAAGTCAGCATTATCTTGCCAGTACGAAATTGCTGGAGGGTGCGTGCGACTGAAGAAGAAGAAACTTTACCATCGATCATGGCTAAAGTTGGGCGTTTAGAAGAATTCGACGTCTCTCACCCCGAGAGGTGGGAATCTTACGTGACAAGAGTCGAGACGTATTTTCGCATCAACCAGGTTCGAGAGGATGGCTTAAAGGCTGCCACATTGTTGTGCGTTTGTGGGCAAGACGCCTTTGAGATCGCTGAGAGTTTAATCTCCCCAGCCTCGCTGGAAATGGTATCGTACGCCGACCTCAAGAAAACCTTAAAGGAACACTTCCAGCCCAAGCAATCAGTCATGGCTTGGAGGCACACATTTCAACAGAGAGATCAGCGAGTCGGAGAATCAGCAAAAGACTACGTTGCGGCCTTGAAAAGAGCAGCTAAACCGTGCGACTTCAAGGACTTAGAAGAAAGACTTCGCGATTGTTTTGTATGCGGGCTGAGAAACACAGAATTGCAGCAGAGACTGTTCGCCAGGGAAGATGTTTCCTTCCAAGATGCTCTGCGAGAGGTTTCGGCTGAAGAAGCCGCCGGCGGGGTGGTCAAGAACATGCGGCCCAAAAGAAACGCTCCTGAGACCGCCACTATTCACAAGGAAGACGTGCGCAAGGAGTCGGACGAAGATCCTGAAGAAGAGGTGGATAAGCTTTACCAAGCTGCTGGAAGAAAGTCCAAGGATCGTCAGGACAAGGGCCCAGCTGAGCTTCGTTGCCTTGGATGCGGTGGTCGCCACAAGCGAGCTGAATGCCGGTTCCATTCCGCCATTTGCCGAGAGTGCGGAAAGAAGGGCCACATCGCTGCGGTCTGCCTGGGTCGACAGAAGGTACAACCGAAGGAAGAATTGAATCTGAAAGGTACCAGGGTGCCCAGCCAAAACAGGGTGGGGTTCTGTGCTACACGCCGGAACATTTTAAGAATAGGCACACACAAACCCCTTAAAAAGAAGTTAACACTTAAAGTGAAATTGCAGGGAATTCCATTATCAATGGAACTTGACACAGGGTCTGCCCTATCCATAATTTCCCTCAATACATTTCACAAAGTCTGCAACAGCAGTGGCCAGAAAGTTTCCCTAAGGCCCTCTAATGTAATCCTTACGGATTTCCAAAATTCTAAAGTGTGCGTTAAGGGGGAGGCCACCCTTAATGTACAGTACAAGAATTTTGCAGGCCCCCTAGACATGTTGGTTGTAGGGGGTGAACGAACGAGTCTCATTGGACTCGATTGGTTTGAGGCCTTGGGAATTCAGGTAACTGGACTGAACAAATTGCAAACACAGACCCTTGCTGATGTATGCAAGGAGTTTGCAGATGTGTTCAGCTCTAAACTTGGGTCCTACACAGGACCTCCTGTTTCACTTAAGTTGGATCCAACGGTACA
>NW_015389689.1:69610-75309 GCF_001527695.2 Protobothrops mucrosquamatus
TGGCTCAGAGGAGGTTGTCCTCACGCATCAGGGCTAACAGGGAGGCATCCCTAGTCCCTAGCACTACAGAAACGAGCCAGGAATCCTACATTCCTTCAGGGAACACGGGAATGAACTCACAGGGGTTAGATAACTCCATTGAGGGCTGGTCAACCAGGTTTAACGACCAATAGGGCCCGGACTGCTCAATTACAGGAGACGGGCTGGAAAGCCAAGCTGAAGTCACTGGTCATTCACAGGGCTCTTCACCTAGAGCAAGCGGCCACAGAGATAACAATACAAACTCTCCAGGTCTGAGAAGGTCACTCAGGGCAAGAGGTCCTCCCAAATACCTAGCCGATTATGTAAGGTGAACAGGTACACAGCGAGAGCTGACTGAATGCACTGGCGGGTTGTAATTAAGTAAAACAAGGTCGGGGGGAAGTCACTGGTTCTGGTTCAAAGGAACAATCCCACACCTTATACATCGTGTAACTTTATTTTATTATTAATTATATTACCATCTATAGGATGGCGTCCATGTGGGCGCAATCTTATTTCATCCAGGGGAAAGGGGTGTTGTGTCCTGAGCCTGCATCTTGCAGGCTCGGGACGTTGCAAGAGTCCCAGGCAATTGCAGAAGCTGCCCGGGACCAGACTGAGCAGCGCCGGCCTTGTGCGCATGCGCAAGGCGGGAAAAGCCCGCCTCATGATTGGTTGAACTTGCCCGGGGATCAGAGGGTATAAATAGAGGCCTGCGTGCCTCTGCTCTGGTTGTTCGTAGAATGGAGCAAACAATAAAGACTTGTTGGAGATGCTTCGTCTCAAGCGCCATTATTCCCAGGACTTAACAATGACTTCAAAAGCTAAGGGACTGGTTTGGACAAAACTCAGCAGCACTTTTTCATGCGGCTGCTGATAAAAACATGATTGCCAACATGATCGCCAACGTCCGATAACAGATATGGCACAAGAATAAGAATAATAATAGTTCTGTATCTGTGTGTCTGTCATTGATAATCAAACAAAGGTTTATTTCCAAATTGCCTTCATATTTATTATTTCTCAAAATGAAGTGCCATGTGTGTGGAATAAGCCACACAAAAGAAATAGCCAATGTTTTATAGTCCTATCAGTTCTTCTTGTAAGATGACACAAGGATTACTAAACAGTAAGAAAGAAGAGGAAAATGGCAGTATGTTCCTAGGAAAGAATATTATTTTACTTTAAAACACAACAAAAATTCTGTATCAGCTTCCACCCTGTAGAATATAGACCAAGCAGACGATAAAACATTTTATAGCTTCTTCAGTTTTTGCTGTATTTAATGCTGCTTAACTATATGTTATCTGCAAACTCACATATAACTAATATTATAACTATCCCAAATACACACACACACATACTTTTTTTAAAAAAAGAAAAAGATAATTTGGTGTTAGGTTGTCATATTTTGAAGTACCTATTTTTTCCTGGTTTATTCTTGCTTCCTCTCTAAGGAGTTAAAAAAGACTGAATCATTATATGTAATTCATATAAAGCAATAGTTTACTAGATTCGTGACCTTTATTTCAGAGCATCCTGCAATCTGTAGATTTACTGTTTAATACAATTTCACCTTTGTGTTTCTTTTATTAAAATTGATATGCTTTTTTAGTTCTACTCTTTATTTTATTTCATATACACAGCCTAATGAAAAGAACTCTCCATCCAAGATAGAGACTAGGAGTAGAACTTGGCATAAAAATTTACATTAACAGTTGGAGATTTGGAACATGGAATTGGGTTTTCATTTAATTTACTTTTGTTTTGTTTCTTAGTGTGTTTCAGTATCCAAATAAGTAAATAGTTTTACTCTTAAACACACTAAGAAATAAATGCAGAAATCAAGAATCTCCTTTATACTTTCTGTGCATATATTACAGACATCATATAAAAATACTTTAAGCTACAACACCTTGATAATGTTAATATTTATATGTAATAATTCTCAATAATTGATTAATAAGTCACAAATGACTTTATACAATGAGTCAAGGCAAACTCTGTATTGCCTTTCTTTTTGAGTATCCTACTGTAGGAAATCCTAGGATATAAATAGGACAAACTAGGTAAAAAGCTGCATTGATGAGTGCAAATTCATTGGATGCATCCAGTTCTTCTCATCACACTGGAGTGGAGCACTGATCTGCAAGCTAGGCTAGAAAATTGGGACAAGTGGTAGTTAATAAGATTTTCAAGAACTCCCATGAGTTCCTCCAGGTGCTCTGGGGAATGGGATATGATCATACAGTGTTATTCTGAAACAGACTAATCAATTCACTCTTCCAAAGTATTGCAGAGTTTTTCTCCATTTGTTCACTGATATTCTCCCAACAGCAGCTTTAAGGGCAAGTATAACAAAACCCCGTGGGGAAAAAAGACCCTACCCAAGTAAGGAAGGGGCATTAGGAGCCTTTTCCCTACATTAGTCTGTATTGTCATCTCTACACAGATACTTTGTTCCGATGTCAAAATTTTTACTATCCATGTGGTATTTGTGTAAAATAGTAAACTTCTCTTTAATGGATTGTGAAATTTGAAATCCCTTGAAGAGCATCAGATTTAGTTGGATAACTATGTCAGAATTTTCAATATATTATACTGTTGAATTCATGGAAGCCAAAGAGTGGCACTGATTTGTAAAGTTAATAAAGAATTTGGAACTTCTGGTGGAGACTGCTGCGGGGGATGGCGGCTTTTTCTAGCCACCCGCCTGGGGCTGCGTCAGAGCCGGCAAGAAGCAGCGATCATCAGCTGCTTCTCGGCTTGAAACCGCATCCCTCGGGCAAAGAGGGAGAGGTGAGCTTGCCCGGATAGAGATAGAGCTCCCTCTCTCCCCCCCTTTTTTATGGGGGGAAGATAGGTGAGAGCTCTCTCGGAGTCTGGGCTCTTCTCCGCACCCCATGGTGCCTTTGTTCCTTTTCTGGAGGAGCAAAGCCAGTCGCAGCTTCCACCTCTGCTATTTAAAGATTTCTGTGTGAGTAAATTTACAAGCAGACGGAACTGATCAGGAGGATTGGATTTTAGAAGATTTATGACTTTAACTCAGAGAATATTAAAGCATCTTCCTTATTTTCTAAAATTTAAGCAAGAAGAAAATGGCTGCGGAATTGCCGTTTCTTTCTACTAGAAGGCGTTGCTAAGAAAAACTTTTACTCTTCTTCCGGTTACTGAATGGACAGAGATACATTGTAAAGACTTTTTTAGTTTGTTGAAAGTATAAGTTTTCTCTTTTATTCTATATAATGAAGTTTTGAAAATGGCTTAAAAGGTATTGGAACCTCTGCTTTTCTTAAAGCTGTGATTTTATCTTTAGTTATTTAAACTCCATAACAGTCCAATCTAAAATGTCTTCACTTTCACTTTACCCATCAATTACACTTAAAGATGTACAGGACGCTTTGATGCAGATACTAGCATCTGTTTTTCAAGGTTTTATAGTTCATACAGATTGTATAGAGCGACGGGCGGATGAAAATGCTGAAGGGATGGAGGATAGACTTGTAAAAGCAAAAGATATTGTGGAATTGGCTCAGAATGACATGTTACAATATGGAGACATGGAGCTTGCTGTGAGAAGAGGATCGAATGATATGCAGGAAAAGTTGAGAGAGGAAGCTGCGACAGATCAGGTTGTGGTTTTGGCGTGCGACCCTGAAGAAATTTTGAGAGAAAAAGTTTATAGAGTTTATTTAGGGGCCGCACGTCAGAGAAATCTGCCTAGAGATGTTGCTGTTTGTTTTTCCAGAAGATCTTGCTACTATGAAATCATACAGGCTTTTTATCAGCAGAGATCTCAGATACTTTACAGATCAAATATAACTCAAAAGGGAAAGGACTATTACTTATCGGTTCTGAAGGCTGACTTGTCATTAACAACGCGATTTAAAAGAATGGAAGGAATGTTTGAACAAAGAATGCATATAAATGAAAGGAGAAGGAGAAAGAGCAGTAAAAAGGATTTCAATTGTAACATACTCATCCGTTTCAGAGCCGGCGGGAGGGGTGGGATTGAAGAAGTTTTTTATTTTTAAAATTTTTGACTTGGAACACTAACGGTTTGAACTTGTCATGGAAAAAGAAAAGAAAAGAAAGAAAGATAATATTTTATTATTTGAAATAATATAAAAATGAGGTGATCAAATGGGTTTAAAATATTTGAGAAATGATTGTTGATTTTGGGATATGTTACCAGAATTTATCATAAAAAAGAAAGAGAATATTTTATTTTTAAAGGACTGAAAGTATTTGAGACTAAAGATCGAGATAGAGCTCATATAAGAAGAATTTATAAAATTATTGTATGATTAAATGGGCTCAAAATATTTGAGAATTTTATTGGATACATGGAAAATAATTTGTAATTTACTATTATATATGGTGGATATGAAGGGATATATAATTTTCTGGACTAAGATTTAATGGAAAATTTAATAGGTTTTTAAGTGATAGATAAAGTTTACTTTGTAATTATTTTTATTGGGGATTACGGAAGATTTGAATTAAGAAATGTATAGCAGCAAGATTATTGGCTGTTTTTATTTTGCAGAAATGGCAAAGATTAATTTTAAGATATTTGGGTTTGGGGAAGATGGATAGATTATATGCTTAGAGTTTATATGTTTATATGCTTATATATGATTGTTTTTATTTGAGTTAAAGTATGTTTATACTTGATTGCTTTATATTTGGGTAGTAATATTTAGACTTGGGATGATGTGTGTTTAACCCTGTAATCAGTTCTGGGAAGTCCCGGGGGGGTGAGAGGGAGGGGAGGGAGGGGAGAAATAGAATTATGAGTATTAATGTAGAAATGAGTATTAAATTAGGAGTATTGATGTATGGAGATATATAGAAGGCGCTCGGCTAGCACCCCTAAACCATGTCCGAAGGGAGGGAGAGGAAGAGGAGAGGAGAGATAGGAGGGAAGTAGGTAGGTAGTGGAAAGGGGGCGAATGCGGGGAGGGGGTGCTGCCGAGCTGATGCTTGGCTAGCGCCCTAAACCATGTCCGTAGGAAGAGGAGAGGGAAGGAGGTGGGATGTGTAGGGAGGTTGAAGGAGGAGAAAAGAGGGCAGACGCGGGGAGGGAGGGTTGCCGGGCTGTTTTGCAATATTAATGTATGTTTATATGTTAAAATTAATAATACTAAAGTTGTAATGTATGTTTATATTTGTATGGGGGGGTTATTTTAAAATTAATAAAATTTTTGGAAAAAAAAAAAGAATTTGAATTACATATCCTTCTCTACTCTTGCTATATTCTGGCATCGTATCAATCAATAGGTTTTTTTCTATTAGATAGTTAAACTAGTGTTTTGGTTTCTGTTTTTCCTGGTTGTATCTCCTTATTCCCTCACTATTAACATATCCCACTATTGACATTGTTATAGATTTTTTTATGCATTTTATTTGGAATCTATACTTTTATTTCTAAAAGTATATATTGTCACCCAACAGAAGTTATTCTTTCAATACAGCACATCTGTTCACACTGCAATCTTATACACATTTATTCAGAAGTAATTCATGCTGTATTCAATGGAACTTTATTCCAAGTAGCTTACATAGTTTACATTGCAACATACAATGGTGTAATAATTAATATGTTTTAAATTGTGCAATGATACAGTCTTTTTGAGAATCTTTTTTAAATATCCATTTTTCAAACTGGTGGCATA
>NW_015389689.1:79251-80419 GCF_001527695.2 Protobothrops mucrosquamatus
GAAGCAAAACCTTGAAAGATTTGAGATAAATTCTCACACAATTCATCATTTTTCTTTACAAGAAGTTCCTCAGTTTCCACTCTCATTTGCTGTATAATTTGCTGTGTTTGTTGTGTCATTTGTTTTGAGAGCTGTGCCAAAGAATCTTGTAAGTCCTTAAGAGTAATATAAGGAGGAGGAGAGGGTGGGGGGGGGGTTTAGCTTTCTGGTGTGATATTTGTATAGCTGGAGATGAAGCAAGAGCTTTAGGTGCTGCAGAAGTTCCACGTTTAGAAGCCATTATAACTTTAAAATAGTTATAAAATTTTCTTAAAAAGTATCAAAAATCAATGCAGAACAGCAGTCATTTAGTTAAAATTTTTCTAGATTTTTCCTTCAATTTTTCTATATTTTTTACAGCCTGTTACAATGTAGCAATCCACAACCGGAAGAGAAGTGAAAGTTTTCCTTTAGAACAAAGAAGCGGTTTGACCGCAGCCATTTTTTTTTTTAAGTTTCACTTTCAACTTAAACTTTACAGAAGATGTCTTTAAGAAGAGAGTTAGAGTTGAAATTTTATCCAAAAGAATCCGACGTTCCTGGTAAGCTCTGTCTATTAGAGCTTTACTCACAGTTCAAATCTTTAGCATTAGAGGTGGAAACGGCGTCTTGCTTCGTTAGAACGAAGACGTCCCGATCTATGGAGATGGCTGTGAGCTCCGGTGGAGTTCACACCTACATCTCCCCGAGAGCCCTCCGGGGAGACTAGGGAACTCTACGCCTACTCACCAGCAGCTCACCTTCTTCCCTTCGCCCGAGAAGAAGGCTGAAGCCGGCAAACAGCTGATACGCGCTGTTTTGCCGGCTTTTACATAGAACGCTGACGGGAGGCTGTCAGATTGCCTCCATCGGCATTTTATTTGGAATCTATACTTTTATTTCTAAAAGTATATATTGTCACCCAACAGAAGTTATTCTTTCAATACAGCGCATCTGTTCACACTGCAATCTTATACACATTTATTCAGAAGTAATTCATGCTGTATTCAATGGAACTTTATTCCAAGTAGCTTACATAGTTTACATTGCAACATACAATGGTGTAATAATTAATATGTTTTAAATTGTGCAATGATACAGTCTTTTTGAGAATCTTTTTTAAATATCCATTTTTCAAACTGGTGGCATA